>NW_028246765.1:0-272500 GCF_964263255.1 Lissotriton vulgaris | reverse complement strand
AGGCACATGATGCATCAAAACACATTCAGAGGTACCGGAGAAAACACATGATACCTAAAACATTCAGAGGTGTAAGGAAGACACATTTTATGGCACACGCCAACAAGACTGCTGCAACTGCTCACATGAAACTCAGAATGATCAGGAAAATACTACCCTACCTACCGGACACTGCTGGGAGAACTCTGGTCAGCTCACTAGTCCTGTCTGCACTGGACTATTGTAACGCCCTATTCCTAAATGCACTATCCCGGGTGACTAACAAGATGCAGTCAATTCAAAATGCTGCCGCCCGGATGCTGGCGGGACTTCCCAAGTTTGCATCTGTCTCAAACACCATCAGGGACCTTCACTGGCTTCCGATACGCAGTCGTATCAAATTTAAATCATTGTGTATTCTTTACAAGGCACTCAATAACCAAGGCCCCCATTTCCTTAAACATAATCTTCATCACTATATCCCAACCCGTTCCCTTCGTTCCTCTCATCACAACCACCTAGTAGTGCCTCGTACTAGAACAGTCACTTGGGGTGACAGGCGCTTTCTGGTCGCCGCCCCCAGACTCTGGAACACCCTTCCTCTACACATTAGGACCAGCCCTTCCCTGTTCATATTTCGCAAACAACTTAAGACGTGGTTATTTGACCAATAGTTCTGTTTTTCTGTTAGGTCTTCTTAAACGCTGATCCACCCCCTTAAGCCAGCGCCGAGACGCCTACGGGTATCGCCGCACTTAATAAATGTCAATAAATAAATAAAATAAATAAATAAATAAACATGCATAAAAACATTCAGAGGTGCCAGACCATAACTCAATAGCGCAAAAACACATGATGCATAAAAACATTCAGAGGTGTAAGATCAAGGTGCGTAACCATATGAAATACATTACATTTCCTAGCACCACATCACATTGCGCAAAACTCACATTAGGCAATTACCATCACATAGATATTCACATTACGCCTAAATAAAATCACATACCAGCCCCCATCTAATAAAGGGACTAAAGAGCCCTGTGTCCAGAATGTCAGGGCGCGCTGCCATGCAGCGCCAGTCAGGGGTGCGCCACCGGCACAAAACCTAAACGTTGCAGGTGCCCACTACTTGCTGGGCACCTGGGAACAATCACAAGACCTAAATGGTGCAGCTGCCCACTAATTGCTGGGCAGCTGGGAAACAAACTGCGACAGGGGCTGTCACTAGCCCCTAGAATAAATCTGCGCCCTCTGTTGGAGCCCTACAGGCTCTGAACTGCACACGTTGGAGCCACACAGGCTCTGGACATCACACATGCCCCAAACGTTGGAGCCACACAGGCTCTTAAACAATTATGGCCCATGGAGCCCTCAGGCTCTGCAAACAATGGCACCTCGAGCCTCGCTGGGCTCGACACATAACACTGGGGCCTTGTGGGAGTCCCTCGCAGGGGGGCTCGAATTAGCAAAAATGCCCCGGGAGCCTTTCACTAGGCTCAAAGACAAGTAAGGCCCCTCTAAGCCTCCCAGGCTCTTAAATCAATAATGTGCCCCACTGACAAAATGTCCCTAACGTGGGACAATCACGGGCTACTAGCCCCGGGAACAACTCTCGCCATGTTTTTTAATTAAATTAAATTTACTTTTAATCCTGCTCCTGTACAACATAGCTAGAAAATAATAGTCAGAGACAACATATCCTGCATATATGAGACCTATTGGCTTTGCCAATGTTTGTCTTTTTTGGGGGGTGAGGTGCATTGTTAATACGCATGCAAGAGGCATAGTGTGATTGGACTAACTCTAGTCTCTGCATTTGTCACTGGCCTCTATTTGCCACCCTTGTGCATACCCACATGCCCGCTTTATTATTCAGATAGAGCTCGTTACTTCCTATTTTTATTGTTCTCTCCAGCAACTGAAAACCTGGGCAATATCACTCATGTGTTGTGCCACTCTAAATAACTAACTGAATTTTGGGTGGGCTGATCCTCTTGGGCTTGGCCTGGCTTGAGCCATTAGGGAAGTATACATCTGTGTTGGTAGTACCAGTGTGTGTTCAATTGGGGGGGCTGCTGGTCTGATGGAAAGGTTTTGGTTAGCATCTGTCAGTCATTCTTTTCAGCAGTTAGGTCAGGGGCGTTAAATGTGGCATAGCAGGCTTCACGCTTGGTGTCCGTCTGTCGCTCGATCAGGAATAATGCTGTCTTGTGATTTCATTAGACAAATGCATTTGCCCTGGCATGAAGTGTGGCGGCCACAAATACTTGGGTTACTTACTGGTAATCTTCATTACTCCGACTCTCCTTACTCGTCCTGTTCCTGACTTGGTGGAGTGAGTGTGCCCCGTCACTCCCTCTATACACAACTGCCAAGCTGTTTGTTCCGTGTCTTTGAAAGACTCGAAAAGCAAAGGATCATAAAGACCCGCCCCTGCCCTAGGCACTTCCTGTTTAATACTAAGACCCAAACCAGGGTTGATGAAAGAATAGGGAGGGACGTAAGAAATGGGACGAGTAAGGAAGAATCGGAGTTATGAAGATTACCGGTAAGTAATCTGAGCTTCCCTCCTCTTCATCTATTCTTCGTCCCATTCCTGACTTGGTGGAGGAATGCCCAAGCCAAAACATCTTTCAGCAGCCCATAAAAAAAACACAAGAGACACACAACTCCTTATTCAGCAATCTTTCAGATCAAGAGAAGAAAAAGGAATAACACCCACAAAGACATGCTAAGGCTACAAAGGGGAATCAAAGAGGTGAAATCTGAGGAATCAACTATGAAAAAGATCTTGCAGCCTTCAAGACCCCGTAGCCAAAACACAATTCAGACCCCTGTTTAATATGTTACCTACAATGGGAAATGAAAGTGGTTGGAGAGGACCAAGTGGTAGCACTGTAGATGTCTTTGAGGAGACACCAGCCCCCCCTCCCCCCCAAGAGGCTGCCATTCCTATAGTAGTGTGTGCTTTGTTCCATCCAAGAAATTCTCTACCGTGAGGTAGATAAGCTGATAAATTTACCCTCTTCACCCAACAGGACAAGATAGTGGAAGAAGGCTTCTCACCCTTCTAAAATTAAGATAAAGTCTATCAGACTGCCTAAACTCCAATGATCGCTGTAGCTAGAACTTCTGAGAGCTCGAACCAAATTCAACAGAGTCGGAGAAGCGTCAGATGCTTCCTGCTGTAGAACTGGGAGAACAGTTTCCTGGTCACAGTGAAAAATGGATTTGACCTTCAGAAAGAACTTAGGATCAAGCTAGAGAATCACCTTGTCATCAAAAATTCCAAAATATTGATGGGGACCAACTCGATTATTTAGTTCCACCAAAAGCCTTGCTGTGGCGATGGCCACGAAAAGAGACCAGTTCAAAGTAAGGAATGTGAGTGAAACAGACTCCAAAGGTTCAAAAGGGGACTCCTCCAGGTGAGAAAGGACCATGACAGCCTTAGGGGGGTCTTCCCCCAACATTTTGCCAACCTCCTCCACTTTGATGACCTTGTTTTTCCTGGCTTTAGGACTCTGCACACCCTACCACTGCTAACCAGGGCTAAAGTGCTTGTGCTCATGTACCCTAAATATGGCCATGTTGGTTCATCCCCAATTGGAATAATTAATGTATTTATTAGCCCCTTGCAAAGTGCACTGTATATGCCCAGGGCATGTAAATAAATGCTACAATAGCCCTCTAACCATGGCTCAGACCTGCCATTGCAGATAATGTGTATGCAGTAAACACTACCATTCTCAACCTGGCAAGATAAACCTCTTAATCAAACGAGAATAGAGCACTTGTCCTAAAGTGTTACCAGGGTCTTAGATACTGACCATCTTAAAAAACTCTCATTCACGTACAGTGGGACGGAGCGTTATGTCTTGATTATCAGCTTAAATAACTACGCGAAAAGCATCATCATGGGGTCTTATCATATGCTTTCCTCCACCTGCAGGGAAACCAACTGGTGTTTACAGTAGTGATCAGAAATTAAAGTGAAGTGAGTTTAAAATGTCCTCTATCTCTCTGTGGGAGGGCAGGTTTGATGAACAGGCGTGGAGGCTTAAGTAAAGGTTTAAATGATGATTTATTAGACAAAGTAAGAGATGTGGATTGGTGAGATACAGTTACTGGGTGATTTTCCTCTTCATCCGATGACTCCCGTGAGCTGGAACGGTCTGGTGAGGATAAAGGTGATGTTCTCCTTTCTGGTTGTCCTTGACCGTGGTGGTCACCCCGGAGGCTCATAGGAGGATAAAGAGAGGAAAAGGAGCCGTATACTCCCATCACCACATCTTGGTGCACTATATTTGCTACGATGCCTTGTGAGTTTCCAACAGCCAAGGATGAAGTAAGGAAAAAGGAAGAATGAAACTGGGGAAAAGAAAACGATGGAGGAGTTGAATTTAAGTGCCTAAGTCGTGGAAAGAAATGTCTAGATGGGCTACTATTCTACTAAGAGAACGTGACGGGTCGGAGGTCTTTCTTCAGGACCAGATTATAGCATGTAACTATTTAGTGACGTGCTGAGGTAAGCTTTGCACTTACCCTTCTTCACAGTGAGGTAATGGGTCATTGGGTTTTTATTGGTCTATAGTACCTTTGACTTGTTGATCAGTGTAATTGTTTCCCGGGGGGTCGAGCGGAGATCAGTGCTCATTGTCTTGAGGAGTCAAGGTCACCACTTGTGCTCGCTCTGTCTTCTGTGCCCCGATGAAAGCTAGTACAACTCTGTTGGAAATCAGTTCTTCTTCATCTTTATTCATTTATTGTTTTTTGCTCTCCAAAGACCTCTGTTTGTGATGAAAAGGTTGGACATCCTTATGGCTCTTGAATGACTTTTTAAAGGACCTCTCTAATTCCTCCCCAAAAATCATACTTCCACCAAAAAGCATGCATAACAAACTGTTCTTTTAAGTCCACGACACCTTCCAACAAGTCAAGTGTAGATGGCGCGTTGCAGCAACAGAACCGGAAAATGCCATTGCAGAAGCACAAAGAGGGTTGAAGGCTATGTTAGAACTGGCATCTTTGGCATGTGTTTCCCTGTTTTTTTTCTGTTTTACCGCTGATCAGTGCTAAAGAGCAAGAACTCCCTGTGTAAACTGTGATTATGATTGGTTATCCCTGATTATCATACTTGAGTCTCTAGTAGAGTGCACTGCAGGTGCCCTGGGCCTGTAAATCAAATGCTACTAGTGGGCCTGCAGCACTGTTAGTGCCATCCACATGAGTAGCCCTAAAAACATGTCCAAGACCTACCACTGTATTGGCTGGTACACAAGGCTCTTTACGGAGGCGAGTCTTCTGAGATCCAGAGGCTGTTCTTGTGGTACTCTCCCTCCAGAACCCTCAGATTCTCTAGCTTGGCCCTTGTTAACATCCCGAAAATATGAAGAGCTAAGTGGGGTGGCCGGAGCTTATCTTACTGCGCGGCAAAGCTCTGGAACTGAATTCCGATCAGCTTGCGACTTCAACCCAATCGGATGCTTTTCAGAAAATCACTGAAGACCTGGCTGTTTCCTGGTAAACTAAACCTCTAAGGCTACAGCATAGCTCTTCCCTGCGCACATACTCAGCTCCAAGACGCCTCGGCCTTTGAGCGCTTTAGAAGCTACTATCCTATCCGATCCTATCTGGGAGTGCAGTTGTAAACTACCATGTCAACCCAGTGCTCCTACTTGCCAGGACCAAAAATTCCCTTTTACCACATGTAAGGCACCACTAAACTGGGCCCAAGGTAGCCCCATGGACACAGTCCAGTGTATGTGAAGGGAAGGACTTGTGCTGTTGTGTTGTAGATTTCCTGCTAGTGAAATACAGCTAATTCTGTTTTTCACTATTGCAAAGACTATTTCTCCTAAAGGATTTAATTGGAGGTGCTTTGTAACATCGTACAAGTGTAACTTTCAATTAGGAAGAGATAGAGAATTGGTGTTTTGGCTCCCTGAACTAACTTTTAAAAAATATATATTTTTGTGAAGTTGGTCTTTAAATTGTTTGTTTGAAGATGGCATTTTTATTTTATAAAGTGGACATGTTCTTGCTTTTCCATTCTGTGTCTCTGACTGCCTTTGGAGGCAATGTCTGGTTTAGACTGACCGTGGCTGTTTGTGCATTCACTCTAGACAATCCCAAAAAGGGACCTGAGATTTGCTCTGCGAATCCTGATGGCCCATCGCCAAACTGATGTGGAAAAAGGTAGGGCCGATGTCGAACAAGAACCTTTTTCAGTATTGCCCGCCGCTAACCGCCTCTCATACCACTCCAATCTATCAAACAAAGAGGCAGGCGCTGGAGACTGGAAGGCAGGAAACAGAAGTTTTATTCCGACGGAGCAGAACACGTCAACTCAGACAACAGGGTATCTTCTCGAGGTGCTCTAACCGCATCTCTGAGGCCTGGCCTCTTATACACAGGGTTATGGTCTTTATTACAGTTTATTGCATGTGGCACATTCCTGCAAATACTTTGAAGTACGGAAGGACATCCTCGGAATCCCCGCTTCAAGCCCGTTCCCATACACATTTACAGTTGAAGTCCCCACCCCGGTCACAACAGGTGATGATTGTCACGCAGCTGGGCATTCCGCCGAATCTCAGAATGCATGTGGTTGATCGAATCTCATGGGGTGGGGGCTTTGATCAGTTGTGGATACTTTGATGGGGGAGCTTCCTACTGTATGGGGGCAATAAACAGCATCCGCAGGGCCAGGTGGCGGCCTGGAACAAGCAGGACAATCGGGCACAGAGGAAAGGGGGTTTTATCAAAGGGATACGGGATCATGAAAGGGATGGAGGGAGGTGTCGAGCTGGGAACAGGATGGGATTCCAAGGCAGGGTTGCGCTGGAGAGGGGTTTATGGCCCAAGCATGTGAGAGCGGGGGCTGTCAGCGCACGGGGGATGCCTGCGAGGTTAGGAGTGCGAGAGAGAGAGAGACGCGCTGGCTATCGGCAGTGGGCAGAGAGGCCATGTCATTCAAAATGGCTGCCGCTTACACGCACGAATGGGCCTAAAAGGGACAAGATGGCGCCGATAATGTTGACGCTGCAAACTAGATTTTAACACTGATGGGTCTTTCTAAGCTAGTGATGGGAGGAGTTGTCACTGACACCTGAATAGGGCTGCAAACTAGATTTTAACAGTCCTCCCTTTTCAACATATCTTGCCAACTTGTCTAATCTATATCTATCTTCATCAAGTTCCCAACCGCAACATCGTACAATGCTCTCATGCGTTCTTTTTCAAAGTCCAGAGTCTTAGGGCAGATACAGTTTGCACAGAGTGAACACAGAGGTGGCAGTCATTGGATCCCCAGGCAGAACCCACAGATCACAACAACAGGTATCAGGATAATTGTAAGTAACCTCCGCCCCCAGTTCTTCACAGTACTCCAAAACCAACCACCAAGCGACCATTCTTCTTGTTCCTGGTGAACTTCTGAGGAAAGTCTGTGGAGATGTTTGATGGCTTGTACACTGATGGTGAATTGTCCGGTATATATGTGCAGCAGCTGGACCCAATGACGCGGCATGCTCCTCCACGATCCGCTAGAACCACATCTAGAACAAGGCGGTTCTGGAGAGCCACCAGGCGGACCGCTTGAAGCTCGGCTGTATTGCTTGTGAGGATGCCAGCTGTAATGTTCATCGTTGTTTCAACTGCCTGGGTCAAATGTCGGATGGCACGGCTGTTTGCCATCGGGCCCCAGAGTGGAACAAGTCCCTTCATTGCATCGAGGAACTGTGCCCCGGTGGAGTCGGCTTGTTCAATGTCTTTGGCTCGTTTTTGTCTGTGATGATTCGCTGGGGCCACATAGGTCGGAGGAAGGATGAAGGCAATGTAACAGGTGCCTCCCCAGCCTTTGGGGAGCCAGGTGTAAGCCTTTGTACCACAAACAAAGTACATGTTCAGAGAGGAGACAAAAGAGGGTGGATCAATGGAGTCCAAAGTTCTGATGATGCGGCAAGCACTGCAGCCTACCAGTTGTGTCCCAAGCCCTTCGATGCACATAAGGCCTGTGACGTTGATGACGGATAGGGCCACAGTCAGGGTGGCGGCTGTTCGTTTCCGGAGGTAAGAAAAGGTGGGTCTGGTCGGATTATTGAACACCTGCATTTCAATGCGTTCTTTGACAGGGATGTCCAGGTGGAAAGAGTCGTTGGAGGTCTGTGGGCAGAAGTGTGCAGCAGTTTTCTTCGTTTTGTTCTGCCAAACCTCATGAAACAAGAGTGTCATAGTTCTGCTGGAGGTGGTATTATCCCTATAGCTCTCTTGCAAGAGGATCAGCCAAGCAAGGCAGGATCCATGAATTGAGAAGGGCGAAGGGAAGAAGGGTATAGAATGTTCAGTGGCGTGGGGTAGCAACCCACATATCCAGCAGTTGGTGGCATTGGTAGCAAGATTGTGCTGGTGCAGCAGTTGCACGAAGGAATTATTCCAAAACTCCTTTCGCCTTTCTCGGAGTTGGGGTGAAAGAGAAATCAGATAATGCTCTTTCATTGTGGTAGGCTGTGCAGTGGTCAGGAATGTCTCATGGGCTGGTGCGTTCTCTTCCACAATCCAGAGGGTGGTCATGAGGAGGAGGCAAAAGAGAAGGGCGATAAAACGTGCAATAGTCTTTGAACTGTGGATTTTGTCAGTCTTTGGATTTCTGTAGTGAATCTTCGGATGTCCGGTTGCTTCCATCATCTTCTTATCGGGCGCTTCCATCATCTTCTTATCGGGCGCTTCCATCATCTTCAAGAGAGCTCGGGCTAGCGGGCAGAACCACAAACTTCGTCTGGCTTTCTCTCCTGACAGCCTTTGTAGTGTTAGGCCACCACTCTGAGAATTACGACTTAGTCAGTGGTCTGCTTAGCCGAAGCTCCCTTCTTTCGTCGCAGGTTATACCCTTCTCTGGATAGCACAGTGGGGTCAGGATATTTTGCCAATTCGAGTGTCTCTGTATCAGGATAACAGTTCAAGGATGTTCGATCTTTGTGCAGGAGCTCCTCTTGGGTGGCCACGTCTTCGGTCGTCGTCAGAGTCGAGGAGATCTTCTTGCAATGGTGTGCATGCACCCAATTGCGCTTCCCTTCCACTCGAAGAGCTGTTCGGGTGGTGATTAAGACTTGCCAGGGGCCCGTCCACCGGGGTTCCAGACTCTTTGCATGCTGGAAGTTCTGGATTAGAACAAAATCCCCGGGTTGCAGGTTGTGTCCGGGACCCCTGGAGGCATCGGGAAAGGCATGCAACACCTGTTGGTGGATAACAGACAGTGTTTTAGTCAACTGGTACAAGTAATCAGACATTAGGACGTCCGGGACGTCATGGATGGATGTCGGTTTTGGTGCAGACCAGACGCTCATGGGCACGCCGAAAACGACCTCGTATGGTGTCAAGTGGTGCTTGGTGGGGGTGGAACGCATTGAGAGCAATGCAGTGGGAGAGCATCTGGCCATTTCAGTCCTGTGGTAGCCCCTATTTTAACTAACTTCAGTTTCAAGGTGGCCTTATATCGTTCAACTAGTCCAGCAGATTGGGGGTGGAAGACTGCGTGGAACTTTTGTTTTACACCCAACCCCTTCAAGATGAGTTGGATAACTTCGGCTACGAAGTGGGGACCGTTGTCGCTCCATAAAATCCGACAAAGGCCGTAACAAGGGAAGAATTCTTTCAGTAGCACTTTTGCAGTAGCAATGGCAGTGGAGTCACGGGTTGGATAGGCTTCCACCCACTTGCTAAATGCGCACACCACAACTAGTACGTACTTCAGGCCTTGGCATCTGTCTAGCTGGATGTAGTCCATCTGCAGGACTTCAAACAGGTGATTGGGAACCCCAAACCCTCCCCGGGGTACTACAGTTCCTTTCCCAGGGTTGTGTTGCAAACATATCAAGCATTGTTGGACCAGGCGTTTGGCGGAGTCTGCGATTTTGTCATTGTGCCAAACTCTGGAGACAAGTTCGATCATAGGGGCTGATCCTATATGTGCAGGGGAGTGTGCCATAGTCAGTATGGGAATCAGGTATGAATCGGGTAGCAACCATTTGTTCGTGTCTTTTGTTCGCCAGCAGCCTTCATCGTCTTTCAGTCCCACCCGTGCCCATTCAGTCAATTTGTGTTGTGAGCTGGCAATTTGGATGTCCCTAATAGTTTCCCTAGCGTCTGTCCATTTCTCTGCTTGTGACCTGGTCACGTACATGTGTGTCGTCGTCCTATTCTCAGCTGTGGTTCGGTCAGTGATGTCAGCCAGTGCATTCCCCTGCCCAATGATGTCCGTCACCTTTCTGTGTGCTTGGCATTTTATTACTGCAAGTTGTTTGGGAAGAAGGACTGCTTCAGTTAAGGCGGAGACTAGATCTCCGTGTAAGATGGGGGTGCCATGTGAGGTCAGGAATCCCCTCTCCTTCCAAAGGAGCCCAAAATAGTGAACCACCCCGAAGGCGTACTGGCTGTCGGCGTAAATGTTTGCTGTGGTTCCTGCTGCCAGGATACATGCTCGTGTGAGGGCAATCAGTTCTGCTGCCTGTGCAGATCATTGTGTGATGCGGGCTGTCTCTACTACAGTTCGGGCTGTGGTAACCGCATAAGCAGCTGAGGTAGTGCCATCGGGGAGTTTGATGCAAGAACCGTCCACCCACAGCTCTCCGTCAGGGTCAGGAAAATCCGTGTCTCTGAGGTCGACCCTACTCCTAGTCTGTTCGTCTGTGAGGGTCACACAGTCATGTACAGGGGACACATTGGGATCGTTCTCTGGTAGGGGTAACAAAGTCGCTGGGTTCAGTGTGGTGCATCTCTTCAGGGTGATGTGGGGTGCAAGCAGAGTCAACTCGTATCCGGTCAGTCGTGCGCTTGTCAGATGTTGCGTCTTAGTCTGGTTCAGGAGGGTGTCAACCACATGGGGTACTAACACTGTGAGGGAATTCGAGAGTACGATTCCCTCACTCTGTCGGATAGAGATAGCAGCAGCAGCTACAGCTCGAAGGCAGGCAGGCAAAGCTCTGGCTACAGGGTCAAGAGTGGCAGAGAAGTAAGCGCATGGTCGTTGCTTTGGGCCAATGGACTGGGTCAAGACAGACAAAGCGCATCCCTCCCTTTCGTGAGTGTAGAGGGAGAAAGGCTTCGTGTAATCGGGGGTACCTAGGACAGGGGCCGAGCAGAGGGCGTCTCGGAGTTCTATGAAGGAGGATTGGCATTCAGGGGTCCAAGGGAGTGGGAGGGAACATCTTTAGCCAGCAGAGAAAGCAGTGGTTTTACAATGAGGCTGAAATTCGGTAACCACTGTCGGCAGAAGGAGGTGAGGCCTAGTAGGGAGTGGACTTGTTTCTGAGTCTTAGGGACAGGGGTCTCTAGAATGGTTTGGATTCAGTCAGGAGTAAGTTTCCTTCTGTCTTTGGACAAAAGGTGGCCTAGGTAAGTGACCTGGGGTTGGCAGAATTGCAGCTTCTTTTTGGAGACCTTGTGGCCATTGTCCGCAAGGAAGTGCAGAAGTTGGATGGTGGCTGTGACTGCAAGTGGAGTGGTGTCGGCCGCCAAAAGGATATCATCGACGTACTGTATCAACACCACTCCATCCGGTAACTGGACTGCGTCCAGTTGTCTCTTGAGGGCCTGACTGTAGATGCTGGGACTTTCAGTGTAGCCTTGGGGTGCTCGGCAGAATCTATATGAGCGAGCTTTTAGGGTGAAGCCAAAGAGGTATCGGCTATCTGGGTGGATGGGGATATAGAAGAAAGCATTCTTGATGTCAATGACAGTGAAGTTGGTGGCAGTGGAAGGAATCAAAGTCAGAATAGTGGTGATGTCAGAGACCACGGGGTACTGAGGTACAACTACTTTGTTGACCTCTCGAAGGTCGATGATGAAGCGGTAAGCTTTCTCATCTCCCTCTCCTTGTTTCTTTATGATGGGTAGGATAGGGCTGTTGCAAACATTGCTAACTACTTCCTCTACCACTCCTGCGTCTATCAGGGACTGAATAATCTTTACCAATGCCTTCTTGCCCTCGGGGGATATCCGATATTGTGGGAGCTTCGGGAGTATTGCGTCCTGTCGAACAGTTATGTGAACTGGGTCAATCATCATGCGTCCTACGTCCGAGTCAGTCTTGGCCCACAGATACGGAGGCAAAGTGTCAAGTAGGGACGAGTCAGCGTCAGAAATGGAGAACATGCGTCGGGAAGGACAATGTCTGAGCAGAACCGGGTTGTCGTACAGAAGGACTCAAACTCCGTCTTGCGAACATCTAATGGTGGCTCGGAAATGTTTTAGCAAGTCAAGTCCCATAATGGCGTCAGAGGTATTGGAAGAAAGCAAAAACGTCGTGTCAGTGGTGTTATTTTCTAGGTCGAAGGAGATCGGTGTGGACAAAGGGTTAGTGGAGGGCATTCCATCGAAACCTATCGATGTTACAAGTGAGCCAGACAAGGGTGCCCTCGGAATCAGTCGTTTAGATAACGCACTACGTGTTGCGCCAGAACTGAAATGGAGACCAGAAATGGAGACTTCGTACCCAGGACCTTAGCGGTGACATAAGGACCTTGCTGGTCAACATAGAGCTCGACTGGATCCCTCCCTTGCCCTAGGCAGTCCTATGCGAAATCGTGGGCGTCGTCACAGTCAGACTGTTGGTACTGGTTCTGTCGGGGACGGTCAAATGTGTTCGGTCTGCCTGATATGTCGCTATTCGTATAGTTCGTGGACCCTCGTCCCTGTCCTCTATTTCTCGGTCCACCCGCTACGTCCTTAGGGTCCCTATTCTTGTTCATCTCCAACAGAAGCGGACACTGGGATTTCCAGTGGCCGAATCCCTTGCAGAATGCACACTGGTCTTCGCTAATATCTTTACGTCCAACATAGGGTGCGGGAGCACGGTCTCTAGGGGGTGGAATCCTAGGGGCATTCGTCTGGTAATTCCCCTTGTACTGCTCTCGACCTACAGTCACCTCTACCACTCCTGCGTCTATCAGGGACTGAATAATCTTTACCAATGCCTTCTCGCCCTCGGGCGATATCCGATATTGTGGGAGCTTCGGGAGTATTGCGTCCTGTCGAACAGTTATGTGCACTGGGTCAATCATCATGCGTCCTACGTCCGAGTCAGTCTTGGCCCACAGATACGGAGGCAGAGTGTCAAGTAGGGACGAGTCAGCGTCAGAAATGGAGAACATGCGTCGGGAAAGACAATGTCTGAGCAGAACCGGGTTGTCGTACAGAAAGACTCGAACTCCGTCTTGTGAACATCTAATGGTGGCTCGGAAATGTTTTAGCAAGTCAAGTCCCATAATGGCGTCAGGGGTATTGGAAGAAAGCAAAAACATCGTGTCAGTGGTGTTATTTTCTAGGTCGAAGGAGATCGGTGTGGACAAAGGGTTAGTGGAGGGCGTTCCATCGAAACCTATCGATGTTACAAGTGAGCCAGACAAGGGTGCCCTCGGAATCAGTTGTTTAGATAACGCAC
The DNA here is from genome assembly GCF_964263255.1 of Lissotriton vulgaris. Classification (NCBI taxonomy): domain Eukaryota; kingdom Metazoa; phylum Chordata; class Amphibia; order Caudata; family Salamandridae; genus Lissotriton; species Lissotriton vulgaris. Next base: position 259,080 of record NW_028246765.1, on the reverse strand, counting down.
TACGTGTTGCGCCAGTGTCTACCAGAAATGGAGACTTCGTACCCAGGACCTTAGCGGTGACATAAGGACCTTGCTGGTCAACATAGAGCTCGACTGGATCCCTCCCTTGCCCTAGGCAGTCCTATGCGAAGTCGTGGCCGTCGTCACAGTCAGACTGTTGGTACTGGTTCTGTCGGGGACGGTCAAATGTGTTCGGTCTGCCTGATCTGTCGCTATTCGTATTGTTCATGGACCCTCGTCCCTGTCTTCTATTTCTCGGTCCACCCGCTACGTCTTTAGGGTCCCTATTCTTGTTCATCTCCAACAGAAGCGGACACTGGGATTTCCAGTGGCCGAATCCCTTGCAGAATGCACACTGGTCTTCGCTAATATCTTTACGTCCAACATAGTGTGCGGGAGCACGGTCTTTAGGGGGTGGATTCCCAGGGGCATTCGTCTGGTAATTCCCCTTGTACTGCTCTCGACCTACAGTCACCCCTTGCAACTGTGCAATCATCAACCTTTCCTTCAAGTCCTTTTTCTTTTTCTCAGTCGCCCTATCGTTTTCGTTTTTCTGATGCTCGTAATATTGGGCCATCTGGAGGATAGCCGCGGGTTTGGAGGCTGCCCAACTACTCTCGCTGGCCTGCAGTTTCTGAGAGACCTCCTGCGACAGACCTTTCACATAGTTCTGGACGAACAGATGGTGTCCGGTTGCAGTGGTCATGTCTTGGCTGCTGTAACGGAGAACACCGTTTCAAACCGGGAAAAGTATTCTGATACGTCTTCCTGGGGTTTCTGGTGACAGGCCATTACTATCGACCAGTCCACTTTCTTTTCTGGGATCAGGGTCTTCAGTTTCTGTACAATTTTGTCTGGGAGCTCTAAAATGGATTTCAAAGGTTTCTGTCCAGGCTCTCGCTGTCTATCTATGCCATCAAGTTGTGACCAGGTATGTCCAAACAGCTCAAGGTGGTCGACTTTCCGGATTGGCTTCCACACATCAGCTGGCAGACATAACCCGAAAAACAAATCGATGTCGGCTAGGGTCATAATCGTTGAACCTAAGGCTGTACCTAGTTCAGTGTAGAAGGCAGTGGGGTTTTTACGTAAATCGGGCAGAGATTTTCGGAACGTCAAAATATCCTGCCGATCCCATGGTTGGTAGACCCAGTTATACACTACCCTTCCTCTTGCATCTTGGTGGTTGACGTCATCGTGTCTTCCCTGACCTCGTGGGGGAACCCAGTAGGGAGCAGCCTCTCTTATTGGCATCATGGCGCCAGCTTGCTCTATTCGTGGTTCGGTCACTACAAAAGTCGTAGGTTTAGCTTCCAACCCTTGTTCAGTGAGGTGGCGGAAAACCTCAAGCGTTCGCGCAAGGAGGTCCGTCACATCACACTCGCCCTCATCCCCGATATTGACCCTTCTATACAGAGTCGTAAGGCTCTCGGGACCTTTGTCTCGATATCGGTCCTCATACGCATTCAGAGCATGATAACACAGTCGCACGACAAAGTGTCGTTTGTGGCTCCCCGCATATGAGTTGAACATATCCATGATGTGTTCCTCACTCTCCTTCCGTTCTACTAGTGTCCTGACTACCTTGTCAATCCCTGCTCACTCATCTTTACTCAACCTGTTCGCTCTCGTGGAATCAGTCTTTCGAGCCTCAGGGTCATCTAACATTGTTGCTTGTGCTGTATCTAGTACAAGGGGTTCGGCCGGCGCAGAGGCCATGGGGACCGAAGCCCTGGTACTACTCTCACCTGTGCTTGGGGGTAGTGGGTGCTGTGTTAAAGGTTAGGAAGGGGCATAAGAAGGGGGCATATGTAGATGATCGGAGGACCTAATAAAAGATCATCGTTGGCTCGCTGCTTCGAGGGTAATTCAGGATAGAGCGTAGAGGGTGTTCTAACAAGACATTGACTCGATGTTTCGGACTCTTGCTTCCGTTTGGCTTCCTTTCTCTCCTTTATTTCTTCTTCTAATTTCCTAGCAGCTAGGTGGGCTGCCTTTCGTAGTTCTTTCTCTAATCTAATTTCTTTTCTCTTTTTACGCTGTTCCGTTTCTTTGCGTCACATGCCGAGGCGAACAAGCATAGTGGGCGTTGTCTTGTTGTTACAAAGGGCTGTTTCTAGCGTGCTTATCTTATCTTCATCGAAGGATCCTATCAGTGGCCACTGACTTTTCTGATCCTTTTTCGTATATTTATGCCATAGTTTGCTATACACTATGGCGATTAATCCATGCTTCATGAACATGTCCTTATTAGGGGTGCCTTCCAGTGGAGCTGGATGGTTCATCTCTAATAAGCGGTCCGGGCTGAACCAACTACCAATCAGTGGGGAGAAGATAGGCATGACGGGTTACAAAGGGGACAAAAGTCTGCACTACCTATCTTATCACCGCTTGCAAAGACTAGACAGAATATTTCTATTCTTCGTTATTTGCAGGCAGAGAACACCTCCAAAGAACCAATATCGAACAGTCAATGTTCGGACAATCAAACAATCAAATGGGGAGAATAATAGGCACAACGGGTTACAAAGGGGACAAAAGTCTGCGTTACCTACTCTTTCACTACCTGCAAAGAGAGAACCTGTTCTTCTCCGTTTGCAGACAGAGAATCTCCAGAGAACAATCCGCGAACAACAATGTTCGGGTCAAACAATCAATCAGTGGGGGAGAAAGATAGGTACGACGGGTTACAAATGGGACAAAAGTCTGCGTTACCTACCCTTCACTACCTGCAAAGGAAGAGAGAATCTATTCTTCTCCGTTTGCAGACAGCGAATCTCCAAAAAGAACCAACAATTCAAAGAGTAATACTAGTATTTTCCAAACAATCAAACAATCATTTCGCAATTCGCCGTGTTACATGACCTTACCCGGACCGCATGGACAGTTTCTTGTCTTCCGAATCCAGAGCCCGATCGTCCTCTATTCTCCGTGACTGTCGCGGCACTCCTGATGGTTCCCAGTCAGGACCGTAGATCGCTCAAGAGAGGTCTGTTCGGAACCAGTGAAGTTCGGATGATCGGCTGTCAGACGAGGGTCTATCGGACAGGAGCTCTCCCGATCGTGGCAGTCGTTCACTCTGTCGTCAGGACCGCTCCCACTGGATCCACGAGTCACTGATGGGCCCCACGTTTGGGACGCCAATTGTGGAAAAAGGTAGGGCCGATGTGGAACAAGAACCTTTTCAGTATTGCCCGGCGCTAACCGCCTCTCATACCACTCCAATCTATCAAACAAAGAGGCAGGCGCTGGAGACTGGAAGGCAGGAAACAGAAGTTTTATTCCGACGGAGCAGAACACGTCAACTCAGACAACAGGGTATCTCCTCGAGGTGCTCTACCCGCATCTCTGAGGCCTGGCCTCTTATACACAGGTTTATGGTCTTTATTACAGTTTATTACATGTGGCACATTCCTGCAAATACTTTGAAGTACGGAAGGACATCCTCGGAATCCCCGCTTCAAGCCCGTTCCCAAACACATTTACAGTTGAAGTCCCCACCCCGGTCACAACAGATGATGATTGTCACGCAGCTGGGCATTCCGCCGATTCTCGGAATGCATGTGGTTGATCGGATCTCATGGGATGGGGGCTTTGATCAGTTGTGGATCCTTTGATGGGGGAGCTTCCTACTATATGGGGGCAATAAACAGCATCCGCAGGGCCAGGTGGCGGCATGGGAACGAGCAGGACAATCGGGCACAGAGGAAAGGGGGTTTTATCAAAGGGATACAGGATCATGAAAGGGATGGAGGGAGGTGTTGAGCTGGGAACAGGATGGGATTCCAAGGCAGGGTTGCGCTGGAGAGGGGTTTATGGCCCAAGCATGTGAGAGCGGGGGCTGTCAGCGCGCGGGGGATGCCTGCGAGGTTAGGAGTGCGAGAGAGAGAGAGACGCGCTGGCTATCGGCAGTGGGCAGAGAGGCCATGGCATTCAAAATGGCTGCCGCTTACGCGCACGAATGGGCCTAAAAGGGACAAGATGGCGCCGATAATGTTGACGCTGCAAACTAGATTTTAACACTGATGGGTGTTTCTAAGCTAGTGATGGGAGGAGTTGTCACTGACACCTGAATAGGGCTGTGCATGTCCTCAAACAAAGCTGTCTCGACCCCCTGTAGTGTGTTTGGAGCCAGATCAGAGCAAGGTAGGGCCTTGTGCAGTAGAAACACTATACTTGAATTTTGACTACTTCAAAGGCACAAACTGGTATGAGCGATGGAGCAGTGACATCATAACTTCAGAACATTTATGGACTAAGAGGAGATTCTATTTTGGAAAAGGTGATGGACAGAGTTTCTGAATGATGCAGAATACTCCTACCCAGTCAAGAGATCAGGGCTTGATCCATCACCGTTTTTTAGCTCACTGCACCATCCCAGCTCAGAACCTGGCTATATGCAAATTAGTCTGTTCCTGTCCCAGTGCATGATGGGAACAGGGCAAACCAAACTACCAAGCCAATTCTTATACTGGGAAGGAGACAACCACCCCCTTTTCCAAAATCGATTTTGTCCACACTAAGTGTGGGAGGGTATACTCAGACGTGAGTCCCTGGCTCATTGCACCATCAGGATTCAAGCCTGGCACCAGCATTCATCTCTTCAGAGATCACCCCCTACGTACCCACCAGGGAACTTCGCTCGTCTTCCCAGTCCCTCCTCACTATCCCACGCTACCGGACAAAGAAGTGGGGAGGCTCGAAATTTGCCACCCTTGCCCCGATACTCTGGAACTCCCTTCCCCTGGAACTCCGAACCATCACTCTGTACCCTCAATTTCGTAAACACCTCAAGGCCCACTTGTTCACAAAGTCTTTTGACTAAATCCCCAGCAGTTTCCCCCGTCTTTTAGCCCTGGACCTTGTTAGTTGTAGCGCCAAGAAACCGCAGGCGTATGAGCGCTTTACAAGTATTTTAAAACTCAAACTCAAACTTCATCCATTCTGACATGCGCAGTGCTTGCCGTCAGCCACACTTGGGACTCCAAGCCTGAGGCTTCTGAGAGGAGGCAGCGCAGTGCGCAACAGGAGGAAGTTGGCAGAGGAGGAGACGAGGAGGCTAAAGTTGTGGCGGCTGCGCTGCCATGGATGACCAGTACCACGAGAAGGCAAGGGAAGCTGCATAAACCCATGGGCTGCGCTTGTAACTGGCGTATCTTGTGGAGATTTATTGTGCCTGTGTGGTTTGTGCTCTGCAACCCGTCCCTTTCTGGCGGCATTTTTGACAGATGTCAATTGCCAAACCATACACAGTGCACACGGACCAATGTCCGTACAACGAAATATGAGCTCTGAAGCCGTGGGACTACCTGCAATGGCCAGAACGATATCCAAGCTTCACGTGGGATACCACAGCCAGTATCAGGGCCTCAATCTATTGGACTAGGCAGGAAAGTCCAGGATTGACTTGGCCATGCCTTTTTTAGTCCTGTAACAAAGAGATGATCGCTTTTAAGAAGTAATTGCTCAATTCATTTTCAGCTCAATTGCACCATTTTCTGGCAATAGGTCGTGTAGTAGAACAGATATTTTACAGAGCCAATATTTTATGAGCAAAGGCTGCACCGATTCAAGGTGGAATTATGTGACTGTGCAGTGATTTTAGAATAGGTATAGATTTGCCACATTTGTTGCATAATCCATCATCTGCTTGTATGATCTGCAGATTTCAACAAAAACATTTGTTCCGAGCTTAAATGGTTCAAAAGCTACTAAAACGTAGTGACACGTTGTTGTGTAGTGGTGGGCTGCACTGAAAGTGTGTTCAAGATAGACAAAAGGCTTAGGCTTGACCTCACTTACAGGGCCCCTGGGGGCTGCAGCTCCACTCCTCTCACCCATAGATAGCATCTGCACAAAGGCAGTGCTTCAGGACGTCCAATCACTGCGCACCCATTTGCTAACAAAGTCTTCTTTGAATTGGTAAAAGGAGCCCTTTCACCATCCGCACACTCACACCAGTGGTTGCATCTCCTCCCTCCGGCCACTGGAATGCGGACCATGCACTTCCACTGTCTGGGAAGCTATCCCGCCCTTCCATCTGGTGCTGATGCAATCCAGAGGTGCTGGAATGGATCCCACGCTGCTTTGTAATAATGCTGTGAGCCAAGCCTGAGGATGAACACCAGAAGACATCCCCTGCAGCATCTGCAGAGTGTCCTACTTCTTACAATGTCTTACACTGCCATGATCTTGAGTCACTGCTTCCTCTGAGTGCAGTCTGAAGCTCTTGACATTTCTCGACAGATGTGCCAGCCATCACATTTCAGAAAACTAAAGTAGTGATTGAAAAGAGAATGTTGTCATTTATTCAACAACACTACATTATGATTTGGTGAAGCATTATTACAATCACTTTAAGGAAGGTAGAAATTCAGAAAATGAAATAGCCCCAATATGGGAAGGGAGGGAAGAAGAAGGTGGTGCTCGAGGGCTGTGAAAAGGGTTAAGGATAGTATACAGACTTTTACACAATATACATAAATACAAGAATCAAAGGAATTCGGAATTATTCCAAAGACCAAAACAGCCTATGTAAATTAAGGCAAGTATTGAAAATACAATTCAACTGTGGACATTCTACGGTCACATATGCAATTCAGTGTGATCCAGGGAATGTGCCGGACGTCCCAAAGTGAAGAGGCGTCGACGTTTCGACCCCTATTTATAGGCTAGATTAAGTCCTTTTCCGGGGTCTTCATCAGGACCGTTACAGTGGGGGGAGGGACGAAGTGGGGCCGTCCTGTCTGTAAAATTAAAAACCAATATCAGAAACTCGAGTATTGAGTTAAACATCACAGTCACTGTCCTGTAAACCGTAAAGGTTGATAAATAAGGGCGGACTAATACCATGAGGTCCGGGTCATATGAGACCTCTGGACAGAGGGAACAAGGAGCTGAGTAAGCAGTATGTCATGCTCATGCTCAGTAGTATACATCTTAATTGTCAAACGCACTACTTGAATATCGAGGAAAAACATTAGCCAACAAGAATATTTAAAAGAAATATACAATATCTACAAGGGACTCACTTGGAGTGGAGGAGAAACAGTGCAGTTGCCCATCCAAATGGTATACTGCTCCAGAAGGGGAAGAGACTTACTCCCAAGGGACTGTCAAATGTAAATAGAACCACAGTGTTCATTAGTCCAAGTGTCAATGTGTCATGGTAAATTACCAGTAAACGGACAAGATTACAGGTTCGGAATGGACAGTTAAGGTAAATTGTGGGCGGATATCAGATTACCTTTAGTCAAGTGGAACACACTCCATCAAGATAAACAGCAGCTGGAAGAATGGTTGTCGAGGCTAGTGGGCAGCGTGCTGGTATACAGTGAAACTAGCTGGCAAATCTAGGTCCCTTGTAGATATTGTATATTTCTTTTAAATATTCTTGTTGGCTAATGTTTTTCCTCGATATTCAAGTAGTGCGTTTGACAATTAAGATGTATACTACTGAGCATGAGCATGACATACTGCTTACTCAGCTCCTTGTTCCCTCTGTCCAGAGGTCTCATATGACCCGGACCCCATGGTATTAGTCCGCCCTTATTTATCAACCTTTACGGTTTACAGGACAGTGACTGTGATGTTTAACTCAATACCCGAGTTTCTGATATTGGTTTTTAATTTTACAGACAGGACGGCCCCACTTCGTCCCTCCCCCCACTGTAACGGTCCTGATGAAGACCCCGGAAAAGGACTTAATCTAGCCTATAAATAGGGGTCGAAACGTCGACGCCTCTTCACTTTGGGACGTCCGGCACATTCCCTGGATCACACTGAATTGCATATGTGACCGTAGAATGTCCACAATTGAATTGTATTTTCAATACTTGCCTTAATTTACATAGGCTGTTTTGGTCTTTGGAATAATTCCGAATTCCTTTGATTCTTGTATTTATATATATTGTGTTAAAGTCTGTATACTATCCTTAACCCTTTTCACAGCCCTCGAGCACCACCTTCTTCTTCCCTCCCTTCCCATATTGGGGCTATTTCATTTTCTGAATTTCTACCTTCCTTAAAGTGATTGTAATAATGCTTCACCAAATCATAATGTAGTGTTGTTGAATAAATGACAACATTCTCTTTTCAATCACTACTTTAGTTTTCTGAAATTTGTAATTGTGTTATTGTATGTCTATACGTTCTCCTCACGGGGACCCTTTCTATACATTTACTACACAACGCCCAGGTCCCCGTGACTGCATGGGTTCAACCCCCTTTTGTAAAGCCATCACATTTCAACTCTTGAGCTGATCAACTGGCCCGGCTGGATCGGTGGCCTAGCATTAGCCCAGCAGCAGACAGATGGTTTTCTCAATTCTAGTACCTATCAAAAATACCTAAAATAGCCCAATCTTCCCAAGTAAATAATTGTATTTCTCTCTCCCTAGTTTCATTCTCAAACTGAAAGGTGTGTCATATGTATTATGTACATTCCCCTACATCCAGCATGAAAAACTAACCTTTAATTGAAACTTCTGATTATCGGCTCTTCTTTTTATTCCCGCTCTTTCAAATGTCCCTCTCGTTCCCTTCCAACCGCTAAACACTTCCTGTCTTGGAGCGCAACTGGCTCTGCCTCGTGCCCTATTCTTTTTACTTCCCAATTCTTATTACTGCCCTACTCTTTATGATTGTCCCACAACTCATTTACAAGATTACAATCTCCCCTCCTTCCTCTGAAAGTCAAACCAATGGAACCTACAATCCCGCATCTCCTCTCAATTATCGATTAATCCCACCAAACATGTGCATGAGCTCGCATAACCCCCACTAATAACCACAACTAACCTCCTATTCACTTATTCTGCCATAAACAAAATAGAATGACTGGACAGAAGAGTTTCCTAGAGTGAAAAAGACTACCCCCAAAACTAACAGTAACTGATAACACTGGACTAATCACTAGCCCTGGATACCAGAGAAGCATGCAGACCCCGTTAAGCACTTCAACGCTTTACAAATACAGTTACAATTACAATAGTTCCTAAAAGTGTGATATTGAAGTTCTGTGTATTTTGATACAGCATATCAGGTTGTATGAAGTTTTACACACTCAAGCAGTTTTGTTAGGGGAGGGACACTATTGCTGGACTGGCTTACTTACAATTGAAAACTTAAGACAAAATCCTAACTGAAGTCTGTCTTAAGTTTGTATTAATTTTGTCTTAAGTCTGTCTTAAGTTTGTATTAATTTTGTCTTAAGTCTGTCTTATCTGTCTTAAGTTTGTGTTAAGTCTGTCTTAAATCTGTCTTAAGTTTGTCTTAAGTCAAACTTAAGACAAAATCCTAACTTTTCTACTACTAAATGCCTTCTGTGAATACCAAAAGTAGTAAGTTTAGGATTTTGTTTTAAGTTAGTTCTGTGAATCTGCCCCAAAGCCTATATTTCTAAACCAATGCACCAAGTTTTCAATTGTAAGTAAGCCATTCCAGCAATAGTATCCCTCCCAAAACAAAACTCATAAGTTAATTAAAAAATGTAGGGCTAGACGTATGATTAGCTATTACTTTTTTTAAACTAAATTACAATTTCGAAATCGTTAAACCCAATGTATTATAGTGACTTTTATTCTTTTTTTAATTCAGTATGATTTGCATTTGCATTAAACCGATTTCTTAATTGTGATTTCCTAAATTGCAAATTGGTATTTGGAAATCTCTAAATTGAGAAGGTGGATTTCAGGAACATTATGATGACATTATGATTAAGGAAGTGCTTTCACACATGTTCCCCGAAGGAAAGAGGGAGTCAGGCTGTGTTCATCTGGTTTCTTGGACACCTTTTGGACCCTATTGGAGTTGCTTTGTCAACCTTATCCCATCAGGAGACAGAAAAGGAAGCTGGAGATGCAAAATAAGTTGAAATTCAGTGGGAAGGGGCTGGAGATTCTCACCAAGTTACTGAAAGCCCCCCCAAAAAATGGAAGGACATGCATTACCAAATGAGTGCAGCTTTAGTGATGGAGAGTAACAACGAGGAGATAAGAGAGCTGTGGTACGATGACACGGTGCGCCCAGCACCTCCAGAACAAATGATGGAAAATAGTTTAGTTTGTCTTTCAGAAATGTGCACTTCTGCACCTGCTTCTACTTTGAAGGGTAAGTTAGTAAATTTAAAAACAGTTTTAACATGTGTTATTTTTTTAAAAATCATTTAGGAATGCACTCCTGATCAATGCTTACTGTTATCGTTATGATTGCATACAGAAAAGCTCTGAAAAATGTGAGGTGGCCCTTTGGGATACACCACCTGCAGCAACAATCACACCTCGGCAGCTCCCAGAGGCTAAGAGGGTCAGTGAACATTATACATGCACATGGGTGGGAATTGAATTGTTTCTGAGAGTGTCTCTAGATGAGGCCTAATTAAGATGAGATCTAATATAACTGCAATGCTCAACCTCAGCGGAATGAAGGCTGTTTCCACCTGGATGAAAAACAGCTGCCTCAAGCTCAACTCAGAGAAGCCTGAAGTCCTCTTCTTGGGCTCCATCCCCTCCTCCTGGGACAAATCCATGGTGGCCTTCCACACAAGGAACCCCCCTAAAGACCAGGCCTAAAGCCTCAGCATCATCCTGGATTCCTCACTCTCCTTGAACCGCCAGATCAACGTCGTCTCATCCTCCTGCTATGCCAGCGCCGAAAGATCTTCAAATAGATCCCCTCCATATCCAGAAACACAGTAACCCACACACTTGTCAGCAGCAGAATTGACTACTGCGATGCACTCTATGCCGGCATCACCCAAAATCTCCTTGAGAAACTGTAGAACATTCAAAAGGCCTCCGCCAGACTCATCCTGAACATCCCCTGCCACTGCCACATCACCACCACCTGAGAGACCCCCACTGGCTCCCAGTCAACGAAAGAATCACCTTCAAGCTCCTCACACATGCCGACAAAGCTCTACATAACGCGTGACCCAGGTATCTCAACTAATGCCTCACATTTCACGAACCCACCAGAAACATCCCCTCCACCCATCTGGCCCTGGCCACCATCTCAAAGATCCGCAATACCTCATCCCTAGGAAGATCCTTCTTCTACCTTGCAGAAAAGACCTTGTACACCCTGCATCTCTACCTCAGGCAATCACTGTCAGTGCCTCAATTCAGGAAGGACCTCAAGATCTGGCTCTTTGACTGAACCTCAGCTCCTTTGATGGACCAGCAGCCCCCTCCCCCCCCCCCATTGCCTTGAGACACTTACAGGTGAGTAGTCGTGCTCTACAAGCCAATTGATCAATTGATTGATTGAACATCTATTTGTCAATGATTTCTGTCTCTGTCTGTTGAGAAAGAGTAAGCCTGTCTCCTCCTCTTTATCTGCAAACCAACCAGTAACCTTATCCTCGTCATAACGTGCAAAGCAACCACCAAAGAAAACAGAGATGCATTCAGGGGTGGTTTATAAAGGATGCATCTGGTTACCATCTGTTTTGAGTTGGAGGTTACTAGCAGTGGCAGCTCCTACGCAACGGCAGAGTAGTGTCACCCCACTACTTTTAATCAGTGCCAAGTAGAAACATAAAACTATAATACCTTATAGGTATTCTCATTTCATGCTTCATGTCCTGCCTCTTGGTCAGCCCCCTTTCAGCCATTGGCTTATTTGGGTCACCCCACTATCAGCAATTGGCTTATTTGGGTCACCCCACTATCAGCAATTGGCTTATTTGGGTCACCCCTTTCAACCATTGGTTTATTTGGGTCAGCCCCCTTCAGCCATTGGCTTCTTTGGGTCAGCCCCCTTTCAACCATTGGCGCTGCTCTGAGGTAGCCCCGATCACGGCCTGGACAAACCCACAGGAGTATATATCTCTCACCTCATGCCATCGGCTGTTTGGCGTACGATTCTACTGTGTACAATCTGGATCTATTGTAATGCATAAGGGATCATTTTACATCCATGTCAAATACATTTCTTTCTCTCATACATGCCTTATTCACAAAGAGCAATCCTTTATTGTTTTTATTTCCTTTTACAGCAAGACACATTAATTCAATTTACCACCAAAGATATGAATTGCTTGGGACGATGATGTTCCATTTCTTTATTCGGTTCCATAAAAGGAGCAATGCTTTGTTGTCTCGACCTACCACATTCAGCCCTGGGCTCCTGATAAGGTTCGGCCACCCAGCTCTTCCTCTGCTCCTGCCAGTGCTGAAATATATAAACTCGGCCAGCCTGGGGCATTGGTAATGTCCATAGACTTGGCTTACAACTGACCTATTAGCTTTGCCAATGATGGTTTTTTGTAATGGTGTGTTTGATTCGAATGTGTGTGGGCATCTTGTTCCATCCCTCTTCTTCTAGTTCTCTGTGCACTTTAGAAATGAAATATCATTCCTTTCCAGCTGACTTAAGGATTAGAAACCCCTCCGCTTCCTAAGAACCTCTACCTTGACCCATCCAAACGCCAAACCAAGCCCGCGAGGAGACCCTCTGCCTTTACAATGACAGAAGGTCCATGTGTGTGGATCACCTGAAAATTAAAAAACTAATGAAGATACCTGTGGCAGGAATTCGCCTCCTGATCAGGCTAAGTTCTATAACTCAACAATTTTCAGAACAATTGGTGCTTAGAAGAAATAGTTTGGAACTAGGGATTCCTAATATCTCAGAGTGTCATGATTCCTACGGAGACTGACACGTACTCACTATCCCATAGAATCTTCTTCTTACTGAGAAGTGCTGGTATTCAGTATCCCATAGAATCTTCTTCCTACTGAGAAGTGCTGGCACTTACTATTCCAGTGTTCCTGCTTCACCCTGAGAGTACCAGTACTCACTATCCCAGAGTGTCTGCTTCCCACAGAAAACTACACATGTGCACTATCCGATCGGATCTGTTTCCTACTAAGAAGTGCAGGTACTCACTATCCCATAGAATCTTCTTCCTACTGAGAAGTGCTGGCACTTACTATTTCAGTGTTCCTGCTTCACCCTGAGAAGTAGCAGTACCTACTATCCCAGAGTGTCTGCTTCCCACAGAAAACGGGTCTGTTTCCTACTGAGAAGTGCTGGTACTCACTATCCATTAGAATCTACTTCCTACTGAGAAGTGCTGGCACTTACTATCCCAGAGTATCTGCTTCTCACTTAGAAGTGCTGATACCCACTATCCCAGAGTGGCTGCTTTCCATTGTGAAGTGCCAGTACTCACTATCCCAGAGTGTCTGCTTCCCACTGATAACTACACACGTTCACTATCCCAGAGTGTCTGCTTTCTATTGAGAAGTGCTAGTACTTACTTTTGCAGAGTACCTGCTTCACACTGAGAAGTACCAGTACTCACAATCCCAGTGTCTGCTTTCCACTGTGAAGTACCAGTACTCACTATCCCAGAGTGTGTGCTACCCACCGAGAAGTGCAGATACTCACTATCCCAGAGTGTCTGCTTCCCACTGAGAAGTGTTGACACTCACTACTCCAGCGTACCTGCTTCACACTGAGAAGTGCTGATTCTGACTATCCAAGTGTGTCTGCTTCCCACTAAAAATTGCTGGTACTCACTAGCAATCAATCAATCAGACTGTAGAGCGCACTACTCACCCGAGAGGTTCCCAAGGCGTTGGGGGGCAGGGGGGGGGGGGGGGGTGCAGCTACTGCTCGAACAGCCAGGTATTGGGAATTCTCCTGAAGGTCAGCAGGCCCTGGGTCTGTCACAGCTGTATGGGGAGGGTGTTCCATGTCTTGGCGGCGAGCAGGGCCGTACTCGGAACTGAAAGCAGCCCTGGCAAACTTAGCCAGACCAGCCCCGTCCAGCACATAGCGAGCCAGCCCGACCGCTACTAGGGGGATTTGAAAAATTTGGGAAAAAGACAGACTAAAATGGTGAATTTTACAGCACATTTTTCATTACATATTCAATTATATCAACCTTCAAAGCACAGTAAATAGTAGATGATGACCTTGAAGAGCACCAGGTTACCCACCCAGTCATATGTACCCATAGACCTTCTTTCAGAGAGCACCAAAAATAGACATGAGTAGTGAATCAAAGAGAACAAAGTAAAAGTGAGACCAGCCCCCACATGGTGTGTAGCGAGCAAGCACAACAGTTAGCAACCACTACTAGGGCTTGTGCTAGTGGTGACATCCTGGTGACATATGTAGAAAAAGGGGATATTTTTAGGCCTGGCAAAAGGTTCCAATAACAGGTCAAAATGGCAGTTTTACAACTGCACAGACAGACTGCAATGAGAGGCCCTCGCCTTGACACATGTTTAAATAGGCTACTTATGTGGATGGTACAATAAGTGCTGCAGGCCCACTAGCAGCATTTAATTTACAGTCCCTGGGTACAAGGAGAACCACATTTTTAGGGACTTACAAGTAAATTAAATTTGCCAGTTTTACCATGTTTAAAGGAAAGAGCGCAAGCACTTTAGCACTGGTTAGCGGTGGTAAAGTGCACTGAACCATAAGAGCCAACAAAAATGACTTTTAATGTAATAAAGCAGATCAAACCTGCATTTACATTGGAGAAATCTTAAGCCGACAAGGACTTATCTAACTGTGTCTCAGCAGTCAGCATGAACAATAATGTATCTAAAAAACACTTCACAGGGGATCCCTGTGGAAGACTAGTGCTACAGCTCCCCATCTTTGAAGAGCATCTCCCGAAGTCCCAGTACCATTTGAATGCTTAACAAAGGAGAGAGTTTACGGATGCAGACTCTTTAAAGTTCTTTTCAAGTATTCTGAGTGTTATGTGAAGCAGATTAGCAGACCTGTCTGTCCATTTACTTTGAGGAATTAATAATTGGTCTATCCCACTGCCATTGTATCAGCTGCAAATAGTTACAGACCCCAAAACCAACCATTTAGCCCAACCGTGAACATGAAGCATAGGTTGTCCTCAAGGGCACGCCACTTATGTGACAATACACTTGTGTGAAAACTTGTAGGACACTTTATGACAGGCATGTGCTTTAAATGTGCATCACATGTGCACAGCCGTTTAAATCTCAAAAGAACCTGGAGGGGACTAAGGAGAGTAATCCCATTTAAATGATGGATGGATGAATGGCTAGATGGATGAGCTTTGATGAGAGGACAAATATGTCTGCGAAGGACATTGTAAGAGTTTGGCCCAAAAGCTTTATCACAGTATATCCAAGATAAAGCCCTCGCAGGTTCAACATGCAAACAGTGCACCATCATATATTATAATCGTGCGGCCTATGCACACATTTGTGCCAAGCAAGGAAAATCCTCCATGTTCATCACACCATCAGTGAGCTCATTATCAGTCACGGAAAGGGCACGCATAGAGTTAGCACTTTGAGAGTTTTGAGCTGGGGCCATGCAAAACCTCTACTAACCAGAGGCCATCAAACCAACCAATGGTAGAGCAGGTCTGGTTGGCAAGAGGGGATTGCTTTGTTTACTGTCTAGGAAAAACCATGTCCTCCATTGTGCTCCTTGTGAAGACAATGACTGGTTTCCAAGGAAATCAGAAAAAGCTATGGGCTCGGTAGAAACGTGGACAGGCTTCCAACCCCACAGGCACATCTGTGTTTCTTATTTAAGTCTGGCCTAGAGACAGCTTTAATTGACTCTGTGTTAAGCTATGGAAAGAGGCGCCTCAAGGACAGGCAAGAATGCACTTGCACAGCGAGTAGGCTGAGATGGCCTTGGGTAGCCACACAGGTCATGTACAACGGTACAGTCCGAAAGCTACGATGCATACTAGTACGTAGTGGGGTAAACCAAACAGCAGGCATGCTGCAGGTCAGAAGGAGCTCATGCTATATTACAGGTATGATACAGAAGAGACTGCTTCTATTTAGTAGAGAATAGGCACAGGCAGTGCCAAGTGAAGTAAATCTGGTGCGTGTATTGGGAAGAAAGAGGTATTGTAGTAAATGCCAGGCAAGAAAAACACGTACCGAATACATAAAACAGAAAGAAATGTCCTAAGAAGATACATTGATACTTTTAATTTGGAACACAATATGTGAAAAACTTTAGCGAAACATGTGTTTGCTGTTGTCTTAAATGTCATGAACTTGTACAATGAGATGTTAAAAAAGCTATGGGGCATATTACCAAGGCCATTATCGCCGCCTTCGCGGGACTTTTTCCCGCGAAAGCAGCGATAATTCTATCACCCTATTACCTAGCTGTCGCTAACACCAGTTAGCGAGAGCTAGTAGGAGATAGCGATCATCTTGGGGCCCACTTTGCATGTCAGCAATATTTATCGCTAATGACATGCAAAGTGGGGTGCCAAGATGTTAGCGACTGGAAACAGTCGCTAATATCGCTATCTCCAATTATCAACAAAGCCTTACTTTTGGAAATTTTCGCGCTAAGCGTGAATATCTCCGAAAGCTGACGCCTGCCCAGAGCAGTTCTTAGCCATGTTATCCAATGGAAGGTGGATAACATGGCTAAGAGCACGGTTATGATAATGCATGAATATCGCGGATTTTTCAGCGATATTCATGCATTTCGCAGGATTTTTACTGCATGTGAGATAAACCTTGATAATATCAAGGTATCTCAGCGGTAAAAATCGTCGGAGCGCGGCAATATAATTTTAGCCGCTAACCATGCATAGCGATAATTATCGCTATTGCTTGGTAATATGCCCCTCTGTTCGCAATTTCAGTGTGGATAAACAGTTAAAAAAAAAGAATTTCATAGTATGAATTTGAAATTTTTTGAACAATTTCATTACCATTATTCCGATTGCATGAGCTAGAAAGTATACATCTTATTTTCTGTTTTTTATTAAAAACATTTCCTATCTCTGAGATGCCCTGGGTTCTTCACATTCACTCCTGTTCAAGTACTTTCAGCCAGATCCAATGATCTTCATCTAGCTGTTTATCATGGTTATTTGAAAAACATGTTCTTTCCCAGAAAGAAGGGCATTCTCCCAGTTACCTTTCTTTCCATTGCTCCTGTTTTTCCTAATTCTGCCTTCTACGATTTTTACTCAGATGTCAAATTCTCCATTCTTAAACCTTTGCCATTTGATATTCCTCTGTTTTTCCTCTGCTCTCTTATCCTTTCAGTTCTTATCCTCCTTGTCCCTCCCTTTTTCTAACCCATGTTCTAAATATAATCTCCCCTCTCATTCCATTGTGTTCCTTTCTTTTGCCTTTCACTCTTCCCTACCATCTCTCCATGATCACCTAAGATTCTTTACTTAATTCCTATCCTGGTTAATGCTCTCCCATTCCTCCCCCCTTTACCCTTGTTCCTCCTTCCTTTCACCCCATTACTTGATTCCATTCCTTCTCCCACTTCTCTCTCTTATTCCTTTTGTTTCCTCTTCCTTCAAACCTCTTTCCCAGTTCCCATCCTCAATGACCCACTGTTGTAGGGTAGACTGCGGCACAACTGAATTCAGGCAGAACGTGCAAATGTTCACAGGTTCAGTAAATCAGGAGGATAGGTCACAAAACGAGGAGCGCCACATCTGTGTGAAACTTGTTTCTAGTAAAGGGAATATCTACATGCTGATTCCAATAGTGTTGTTTAATTAGATGCAGGCAAAATGGAGGTGTTGATTAACCCCTTGGCCGAGGCGTTGGGGGGAAGTGAGGGCACACGGCACTGCCATGCTGGTGACGGAACCACTCCGTTACGAGCCACGGGCGCGCTGTGCTTATGAATCATGTTTTTGCATTTAATCAGTCAGCTTTAATTCATTTAGGTTTCCCAGATGTTTAACCACAGTGCACTGTAATTTCAGAGGCTCGTCTCCCCCCGCCACCAATGCAAATTTTCTGCTGATGCAGGCGGAATCAAGAAGGAACACCCCCGCACATTAAAATAAGTATCACCTGTTCGCCAATTAGTACGTACATGTGCAAATGTATTTTTATTTTAGCTGTTTTATATCGCGCTCATATACTACCAGAGTGTCCTGGCGCGTAAAAAGAAACAAGCATGTGGCCGGAGGGAAAGAAGAGAACAGAAATTTTCTTTTACTATGAAGAAATTAATAAGCCATTCTGAAAAGATATGTTTTAAGTGCCTTCTTAAATGTCACAAAATTTTCAGTTAATCTCAGGGAGAGGGGGAGGATATTCCAAGTCCTGGCCGCGGTGACAGCAAGTGATTGGCCTCCCAAGCGAACTCGCTGAAATCGGGGTACTCTTAAAAAATTGCAATCTGCTGAACGCAGAGCCCGAGTAGGGACATAGCGGGAAAATCTGTCTCTCAAATAAGAGGGGCCAAGGTCATGAACTGCTTTAAAAGCTATAGTAAGAATTTTAAAGGTTATCCTCTGCGCTACTGGCAGCCAATGTAGTTCCTTCATGTGAGTCCGAGTACTTTCTCTATATGGCACATTGCACAGTAGGCGAACAGTCGCATTTTGGATGATCTGGAGCTTTGAGACCAAAAAAGCCGGAGAGCCACACAACAGAGAGTTGGCATAATCGAGTCGTGATAGAATAAGGGCTCTTGCGACCGACTCTCTTGCTGAAGAAGGCAGATAAGGAAAAATCTTCCTCATAGCTTTTAGGGACCCGAAGCACACCCCAGTGAGTTTTTTTATGTGTGCCTCGAATCGCAAATCCTCCCCAAACCAGACTCCCAAATTTTTAGCAGGGATATTGACGGCGCCTGGCTGGGGAAAATCAGAAGGCCATAGAGTTTCTCTGAAATTGGACGGAAACTGGCCATATAGCAGGATTTCTGTTTTATCTTCATTGCACTTCAGCTGTGCTGCTGCTAACCAGTTGAACACAGCGGAGAGGCATGAACGCACTACCTCAGTGTCAGTGTTCGCATCTGGCCACGTAAACAGGAGCTGCGTGTCATCCGCATATGCTATTATTTTCGCTCCCATTTCTTCAGCTAAAAAAATAAGAGGAGTGAGATATACATTAAAAAGGAGGGGGCTCAAAGTAGAGCCCTGGGGTACTCCTGTAGTAAGGGATTTAATCGAGGATGAGTAAGGAGGAATCCAGACCTGCTGAGATCTTTCTGTAAGAAAGGATTTCACCCATTCCAGAGCAGAACTCACTATGCCGATATCGGCCAGTCGTGCCAAGAGAAGTGTGTGTGGAACAGTGTCAAACGCAGCAGAGAGTGTCATTACACTACAGCAAGGTCAAAAGGAACAGCAATGTTCAATGTTAGCATGCCGATGTCAAGAGCAAGTGCTGCTGGAAGACGGGATAATTCTATGTAATGGCGAGGAGGTCCTACCAACATAACCTGCTGCTTCTAAACTAAGGCAATAACAGCTGGACAAAAAGGTGACCTCCCCCTCAACAACAAAGAATCAGTAGTGTGATGCAGTTTTATCTGAGAATAGAGAAAACGCTCCTTTTGTTGAGGTCACAGACGAGCTCCAGCACCAGCCGGCTGTATATAAGGACTGTAGTCTGTGGTACTGAAAATTCTGGACCCCGCTATTGTGTGGTACCGAAGCTCTGCACTCGTGTCATAAATATCATCGTACCATGACGATTTTGGTATTGGCAGACCGGTAATGATTGGGATACTATACATAAACATTTGCGTCATGATCGAGTGACAAAATCACCCTGAAATCGTAGTTTTCGTCTTAAACCCTCGGGTTCCATTTTGTGAGCGGCATCCATTTTGTGATTGCCCTTACATAGCCAAATAACTAAGGCCAAATTCGATCTAAAAGGACACGTACACCTCTGCTGAATCCTCTGTGACCTGGGCAAGCTGACTCCACTGCCTCAAGCCAAACCTGTTCGGGCAGTTCCCATCCCAGTGGCCGAATGAGATTAGCATCCAGGTGCACATGTCGTAAACCTTTTCATCACATACAAACTATGTCTAATCTTACACACACCTGTCTCTGTTTCTTTCTTTATGACCTGTTTTACAAGGAGGAGGTGCCCGTTTTTATTAGGGGTCCGTCGATATCTGATGAAAGTTCTGGGCCTTGCCGGGTAATCTATCATGAACTGGACAAACTGAAATGTGGGCTTGTCATCATGACTCTGCTTTTTCTTTGTAGTAAAAATATTTGTATGATACACTGTAAAGTGAGGAATGTTTGCCTAGGGCATAATAAACGGTATAAAAGGTCTGTGCGGAGACCATTCAGCAGGCTACCTCATTCAGTTGCTTTAGGTGTGACTGGTCAACGTAGCCTCACAATTAATTGTAATAAAGATGTCTTTTCATATTTTAGATTCTCTGTTGATTTCTTTGCTGCTTTTGAATGGACTACTTATTGGTAAGACCCCTGAGAAGAAGTATGAAGTTTTTTAAGGAACTTCAGTTGGCGCGACAACGGGGGCCTCATCAAGAAGTGACTATCTGGAGGAGTAATCTTGTCAGAGGACAGAAATCTACTGGGGAAGGCAAGACAGAAATCTACTAAAAGAGGTACTCTGTGCACAGAGGTTCTGGGGAATTCTTTGTCTCTGCGGCCCAGTATATTTTTGATTTTTCTGACTTAAATTCTCCAAAAGATGTCACTCCTTTTTGTTGTAAGTTTTTTTTTTTAAAAAAGAGACTGTTAGTTCAGTTAGAACTTGGCAGTTAGAATTTGGACAAGGTTTGTATAGGTTTGTATATGCAAATTGCAATTTGTTTAGGCAGGTAATGAAGGGATTTTTTTTTCTCTCCATCTGCTTTAGTTGAAGTATAAGTGGGTCGCTCCCAGTCCTTTGTTCTGTGGTTCTTTGCTTAGTTTATTTGGTCCTTATTACTATTTGAAGATTGCAATTTTCAATAACCGAGGGTCTTGTATATTTACAAGTGTATCGATAGAGATAGCCCCTTGAAGTTTGAAGCTAGATTAGTGAGCTATAAGATGCCTGATCTTAGCAAATTTGAAGGTTTGTGTTGGCCAACTTTGTATACGTTTGGATTAGCCGGTTTACCCTAAAGGGAATATCTAAATAGGTTAGATTTACAAACATATTTCTTCCTTGGTGATTTTGTATCCCCAGGGAATTAAAATATGACATAATACAAAACAAGGATCCTTTGCTCTGTGCAATTTTATGAATGGAGATATGCAGAACGATTTTTGGTGTTCTGCCAGCTACAGCTAATGAATTGACTGTATTTTTGGTTTCCTGCACATACGGTGGTCTGTTGGGCTGTTTCTGCAGTCTTTTGGAACACTATTGAGAAGTGTTTCTTGTAAATATGACTTACAGCTACTATTTACAAATGGTTTGGTTTACGTATAGTCTGGACTGTCCTGTTTTCGTCCTGTTTTCGTCCTGAGAATCTATTTTTGCAAAAATAAATAAATTTACAGCATTTTCCTTGGATGCATTGTATTAGATGTTCACAGGCAAACCTTTCAGCTGCAGTATATTTGATTGGAATGTTCATTCAGCCAGCACTTTTCCAGTTAAACACGGGTGGAATTTTGCATAACCGTCCTTTTAAATAAATGTGGCGCAAAAATGTGATGCAGGAATCAGACGCATTTTAAGTTAGTCATATGCGCTTAGGTTTGTGAGTTACAGCATCTAAATGATAGGCAAGGGATGCAGCGGACTCTTCTATGTAGAACAATCACAAAAAGGAATATTTGGTTTTTTTTAGAAGATAAAAGTATTAATTATGAAAAATAATAATTAAACATAAGTGCTACAAAAATCGTTTTTTAATATTTATAAAGCTTAACACTCATACTATGACCTCCTAGCATTAAAATTTGATTTAAGTTATGTTACATCACTAAAATGACAAGCATTCATGTGTATAATTTCCCCTTGGCATAGGCGCAAGCAAGCTAATTTTTATAAAGTATAAGTTATTATTTTCAAATGCCTGACTCATGGGTTATGTAATAGACATTCTAGTAATGCATATTATGTAAGGAAATTGTAGGATATTCATTTTTTAATGCCGAAAATATGAAAGTCGATTTTGAGTAAAAGCACTGTTTAAACTGCATTTTGCTTTCATTCAGAGTACCTTTTAAAGTGTCTCAGGCTTGAACAAATGCATACATTTAGGTTTTGATATATATTTTGCAGGTTGTGCCTTCTTATGATTCAGTTGGTTAATGTGCCAGTACACAGGCTTGTTTTAATATCAGGGTTGAAGGTTCTAGCTTCAGCTAGGCCTACGGAAAGTTTGTTTATTTAAGACTGATGAAGTGTGTACCATAGGATTGCAACAAGCATTTACTCTGAAAAACTGGTATGTGTGTCTTTAGGTTTTGAGAAACATTGACAGTTAATGTAGTTTAATGATCTGGGAATAGAGATAATTTTAGCGCCTAAAAAAGAGAAATTATTTTTCAAAATAGAGTGAATTATTGCAGGTTAGAGCCTTCTGGCTTTGACAGCATCAGTGTGGCAGGAGCTGAGGGCTGAGAGAATGCAGAGGCTGGCTCAGTCGCGCTGCTGAGATGTTATCTTTTAGTTTCCCTGTAAACAATGGAGAAGGCCGTCATGTTGACATTTGTGACCCTTTAATTAGGACTTTGCCTCTGAGGAATGTAGAATGACCTTGTTGAATGGGCCTCTAAAGGTGAGGTTTCTGGTTTCTCTGTGAGAACATCAATAAAATGAAAGAACTTAATTTCAAAGGGAAAATAAAAAGGGGTTTCTTTGGAAGTCCCAAACATCATGTTACATGCTCTGCAGAACTGATACATTTATGTCTCCATTCTAAGAAAAATAATGTTTGCTAGTTGCGTTTATTTGACAGAAAATGAAGTGTTGCATTAAGTCCTAGTTAAAAAAATAAGATGCAGCCCTTTTCCAAATTTTGAAGGCTACAGGCGGTGCCAATTTAATATGGAGTGTCAGTATAACCATTTCTTTTAGAACGGTAAAAATAAGGTGGCTTGATGTTGAGAGGTGAACTGACAAGAGAGTAACAGTTAAGTAATGAAAATTTATTTTTGTGTGTGTTAAAATGTTTTTTGTGTGTTATGTATTTTTCTGCTTCTGCCTACAGATTATTCATAGATTGTTCTAAGGCTGACAAGACACGTGAGTTTGGTTAGTTGAAAGGAGATGTGTATTTGCGTAATTTCTTTGGAAAAAAATGTTCATGTTTTCGTTTGTGTATTTGGCCCTATCGTGAAATATTTTAGTTGGTCCTGTATGTTAGAAGAGAGACAGTATATTTGACAGTAGTCTCCAACTGCGTTGTGTTCTACTGTCAAAAGGAGGGTACAGGCCCAAATATTGGGTTTTTGGCTGCAGGTTTACAGTGCATAAAGTACATATGCCATGGTGCTGTGTGTCACCGCCAGCACCTATATCTGATGGCTTGACATGTGCATTTTTATTTTGTGTATGTTTTGTTTTATATTGTTACTATTACAAGTTCCCCTATGTTGTGAAGGGATCCGTATGACGATACGTATCGTTGCACAACAGTTGGATGGATTTGGTATAATGATAAATTTCACAGATATGGTTTTCATACTGTGAGGAAGACAGGCAGCATTTTTACCAGTACATGCCTAAATTTGGCTACAATGATATTGAAGAAAACTAAAAGATATGCAGGTTCAAAGTGTATCACCTGATGTTAGTCACTTACTGCACATTCCCTTAAAGGAATAGGCAGCCCTAGATTCATGTATCCTTGATTGGACCCAAGGATGGAATTATAGATCTGTGACTCAAGGTGGCCTAATTTCCATATTGCATTATTTAATCATGTTCTGTTTCCCAAATAGCATATGGCTTTGTCCCTTGAAAGGAAACCAGGTTTCATTTTTCTCTCCCTGAAGAGAGAACAGGAACATTAGTTAGGAGTACCGTATATGGTGTAGTTGCCAGCGGTAGAGTTAAAATTTGTGTAACGTTGGTCTTTTTTTGTATTCCCCGTACTCTTGGTGCTGTGTCACATGCCTGAGGCACCCAAGCAAACTCTTGTTTTTCCTATAGATTTTTCTTTTGTTGCTCCACCCCTGACCGATGTCGCATCATGCTTAGTTATTGGGGATTTTAGTTGTGTCCTAGTTCCATTTCACTTTCCCATATTCCTTTCACCAGTCAGTCCATTTATTATTATGGGTGTATTGTTTATGTTCACACTTTAAGACTACAGTGATGTATCAGGGACCCCCCATGTTATGTATAATTCCTTTTTGTATGACCAGACTGGTTTTCAAGAATTTTCCTTAGGCCTACTTCAATGTTTTTTCAGACTAACTGTCGGGGTAGTGATAGGCTGGTTAACTGACCCAATATTATAGTAAGACAAGTTTTCCATCTCAATAGGAGATATCTTAAGTTTACCCTTTTTGAACATGACACATTTTCATTGTCTATTTTAATTTTTCAGTTCTCTTTTTCCTGCTGCTTTAATTTTTGGTGGGATCAGATGTGTTCTAATCATGCAAATACCAGGACTTTCTAGTGCTTGTCCTTTGTCTGCACATTTGATCATTAGCCTTTGTATTGCATAGTGCAACTGATGCACATTTTTTAAAGGGACTTTTCTTCATGTCCTTGATAATCTGTATTATGTAATTTCTCTATTTGAGATGCTCTAAGATAAGGAATTTAGGAAGACATAGGCTTAATAATTGAGGAAAATATGTATTTACCCCATTAGACAATGCCACTGTGTGAGGACATCCATTTAGATTCCTATGGCGAATTGCCACTCCCTTGCAGATTGCAGGCCACCTGCTTGCAGTCCCCTTGTTAAAACCCATGAACTGTTTTTGTGCTTGATTTGAGGGAAAGTAACAATTGTGTTACATTTCCTATATCACTAGGTTCTGCTGGATCTTCCAGAGTCAAAGGAAGAGTGATACCCTGCAGACCTGTGATCGAGACTAAGCCCACTCCCCATCAGTGACCGCTACAGATGAATGACAGATTTATTGGCTCTACAATTTCTGCAACCAGGAAGTCGCGAGGCTGGACAGCAATCATCAGCGTGACATCAATGGTACCTCCCAAGCAAGGCATTTGCTTCATCGGAAGTTGTTGCAGAAAAAAGAGAGGAGCTGGTTCTTTGTTTGCCACAGGATGAGAGCTTCTGTTTGTTTGAGCTTTGTACCTGTTATGTGCTGGAAACCTCTGTCAGTGTACAGTCCCTTGAGCTCTTGGCCCGAGTTTTGGCCATACACACACCTCTTTTCCCTTTGCTCCGACGGAAAGGCACTACATTCTGATGTCCATGGGAGAGCAGCTTGAGCGTCCTCTGACACTAAATATTGAGTGTTGGAGTCTGAAAGTGCTGCTGATCTTGAAAGGTTGTTTCTCAGTAGTGCTTGGATCTGCACGAGATGCTTTGTGCCCATGATCAATGAAGAGCACATCATTTGTAGTGTCTGCCACAAAGAAGAGACACTGGTGCATTGTTTTGAGACATTGAGACTTTCAAGTGAGCTGTGGGTGTTTGCCAGGAGGGCACTCCAACTAAACAGTACTTTTTCTCATGAAAAGGCCTGAATCAAAGAGGCCCAACGTGGAAGAAGATAATGGATTGGATTTGATGGCCAAGAACTATGACTATGGACAAATACATTTTTCGTTTTACTTTTTATTGTGCAGCTCTCTCATCCAAGAAACTTGCTCATTTTTGTTTTTCGAACCGCCATCCCGTTCTGCTGCTAGGGTTGCGGTTGCCACAGTCTTTGGAGTGCAGCTGGAGACGGTTAGGTCGACAGTTCTGGTTGGTTCAAGGGAGTTACCCTGGACTGACAGAAGCACTCTTCAGCAGAAACAACCTACCACCGCGGGCAGCAAATTAGAGAGGATGGAGTTTTCTGAGATGGAGAGACCTGCCAAACGAATGAACTTTAAAGATAAAATATGTATATTAATGTTGAAGAAGAGATCGTTAATATGTTGTATCTTTATAATGCTTGGTGTCATGATGTTTTTAATAGGATGTGTTTTATACACTTTTCAAGTTTCATTTGCGCCCACTACTCAGCCCATACCTCCTCCTACTGTTTCCTCGCATTCTTTTCACCCTCTGCCTGAACACGAGTCTGCTAGAAGATTGGAGTTTGTTAATAATTCATTAGTTCAGCTTTCACACCAACACCAGTTGGTGATGAACGCAACTAATTGTTGAGTGTGTGGCATACGACAGACAAGGGTATCTCATACTTGGTCTTACCATTTAGCTACAATCGTTCTTTGTGGGCATTTCAGACAATGCTCATATTTGTCATCAAACCATATTCCCCATGTTCCACGAAAAGTAACTCAAGCAACAAAGCATTGGTAGTAGGAATTGCAAATATGAGCAGAACAATTGACTCGTACAGAATGATTCCTAGAGATAAGTTGCAAGCTTATGTTAGATGGAATATAACAAAATATGGAGTTGCTTTGAGTGAGAACCAGCGAGCAAAAAGTCAATCAAGTTGCTGCATTTTTCATCCCAGACAACGCTCCGACAGTATACCAGGCCATCTCCAAACTGCA
This sequence comes from Lissotriton vulgaris, assembly GCF_964263255.1. NCBI lineage: Eukaryota > Metazoa > Chordata > Amphibia > Caudata > Salamandridae > Lissotriton > Lissotriton vulgaris. Next base: position 232,726 of record NW_028246765.1, on the reverse strand, counting down.
TAAGATCTCTGAGTCCATTTACGTGGATGAAGGAGACTGGTCCTTGATGGGGTGGTTCTGGGAACTGGTCTCTGCCTGGGGATGGAAGATTCTGATAGTCATTGGGATGATCTTAGTCATTCTTTTTCTGTTCTGTCTGTGTGTACAGTGTGCTCCTGCAATATGAGGCCTCTGGGCTACATCATGTGTAGGGAAACCTGTATCAAGAGATGAACTAAGTAATAGGATGATGCTACTCAATGACTTTATGAATATAGACCTGGACTCAGATTAGCATGAGTAAAGGTTATTGCCTATATAAGGGCAAAAGGAGAGCCTGTGGTACTGAAAATTCTGGGCCCCGCTATTGTGTGGTACCGAAGCTCGTGTCATAAATATCATCGTACCATGACGATTTTGGTATTGGCAGACCGGTAATGATTGGGATACTATACATAAACATTTGCGTCATGATCGAGTGACGAAATCACCCTGAAATCGTAGTTTTCGTCTTGAACCCTCGGGTTCCATTTTGTGAGCGGCATCCATTTTGTGATTGCCCTTACATAGCCAAATAACTAAGGCCAAATTTGATCTGAATGGACACGTACACCTCTGCTGACTCCTCTGTGACCTGGGCAAGCTGACTCCACTGCCTCAAGTCAAACCTGTTCGGGCAGTTCCTGTGAGAAGTTGGCCTGATATTCAGTGTTCACTATTCTAGTGATCACTATGTATCAGTCCAAACAACCCTTACGGCGATTGGTTGTAAGTCAACCGATAGACCAGCTATCCTAGTAGCATGGACAAGAGCAGTCTTCGGGCTAAACTCTAGAGGGCGTGTTAAGCAAGCTGTTATACCATCACATATACCCCTTGAACACCAAGTGAAAGGACACCACACAGTGTATTTATTTAGATCACAACAGCCCTGTACTCTTTATGAGGACAGGGTACTAAGCACACAACAAAACTCTTACGAAAATACTTTAAGTTGCACAATTTACACAAATGCCCGAAGGGCACGAAAAACCATATACTATGGAAGTGGAATGCGAAATTACTAGCAGGTAAGTACTGGACTAATAGGCTTTGGAATCGCTAGGACTACGTTACTGAACCTTCAGATTACTAGTAGGAGGCCTAGGAGACTCGGGTGCAGAGTGTGCACTCTCACGCGGGATGCGGGACAAAGTCTATGGGAGCTAGTAAAAGCAAAGTTAGTGTTCTCGGGCCAACCCGATAAGGTAGGTTGAAAACGAAAGTAGATCTGGACCCTTGGATAGTGAGGCTATGCTGGGGCACCGAAATGCCGAAGTTACCTAGCCCAGGGGCTGCGGCTGCATAGGTCTGAAAAGACGTCGGAAACCTTCGTTGACGAACCAGGAGCCTGAAAGAAGGAGTTGCTGGCAGGCGACCAGTGAAGATTGTTCGGTGAATCCAAGCCTGGATCGAAGATGGATGACACCTGAAAGCAGAGGGGACCAAGTTCTTAACCACTAGCCAGTGATCAGATGGCACCAGGATGGCACCGGATGGTAGTCACCTCGACCAGGTGAGTGGGCGACGCTGGGCTCTGCAGTCTCACGGACCAGAAGGCGTTGTCGGCGACCAGGATGGAGGTGCGAGCTGTCCCCCGATGGTTGATGCTGTCGACGTCGCTGGACCCAGGATTAGGGCAACAAGTCTTGGCAAATTCAAGTCCACGCGGTGGACCTAAAATGGCGTCTAGAGTGGACCAGGAGGGTCCGGGGTGCTCCTCTTTTGGAAGGGAGCAAGAGCCAGTCTGGAGCAACCAGACTAGCAGTGGTGATGTTGCCGGTCGTCATCGGGAAGGCCACAAGCCAGCGGGCTAGTAGCCAGACAACGCGGTGAGCAGCCAAAAAGCAGAAGGGCCCCACGCAGATCTCGTGGATGCTGGGGGGCTGGTCTTCGGTGCTGGAGCTGCTCAGGGTCGGGGCTTCTCGGACCCGAAAGCACTCACCAGAGGATCCCTCGGCGGTCGTGCTGGATAGAAGTCGTGCAGTTCTGATGATGGCCGGTCCCTCGAGGTCTCGTCGCACCTACGGTTCTCAGCTTAGCTGTAGAGGTAGGTAGAGGTCAGAGATGCCAGGGAAGCCGGGTCTCGTCGAGCTGGTCAGTCGGATTCCGGAGGAAGGATGTGCAGCAAACCGCAGAGTTCTTAGATGGTGCCTGCGGATGCAGGGTGACTACTCCTTAGCCACAAGGGAGAAATCTTGAGAGGAGTCGAGAGTTCCTTTCGCAGAAAGTAGTTTCTTGATTCAAAGATGATCTAATTTGGAAGGGTCCCCGCTCCTGCCTTTATCCTAAAGAAAGGGGTGGGTACGCGACTAGGTCCTGCCCTAGGGGTGGGACCAGGAAGGGGGGTGGTTACACCCCTCTCCCATGCCGGACTTTCCCCAGGCCAGGGGCTGGTGTGCCCCTGGAACTGGTTCTAGCTGGCAGATGCGTAGTGAGCACCAGGGTGCCACTTGCAGTCACCTTCCTGTAAAGCCCTGCCTACCCAGGATACACAAAACCCTGTCTGGGATGGTGCTAGCACCGCCCCTGACAGGAAACCCTTTGTCCAAGCTCCCCTCGCTGGAAGGACTCCCAGCTGCAGGGGGTCAGACTCGTGTCTGTGGTGGCAGCATCCATTTTGTGATGCTGAGGCTTGAGTTAACTTTTAACCGGGGTTCACAGTTACATACATGTCGTGTCCCTCTAGAAGGGTGGAATGCTAACCCCGTCACCAGAATTGGCGAGGGGTTAGTATTCCAATTCGTATGACACCTTACTCGACATGTTTTGATAAAGCGATACCAAAGATAGCATTTAACCACGAGGATTATAATGCACTTAAGAGTATATGGTATGCGTTATCATGGAACAGCTATTAGGACTTGGTTCCGCAAGCTGCAAATGGGCTCAGCTCATGCCAGAGCACCATCTCACACGATTCCAAGCACTCTGCCTTCAGGATTGTCAAGGCCTGCCATAGGAGTGACTGACAGGAATCTGTGTGTCCATTTTAGGGTTAGATATAGGTATACTATATCTACAGCAAAGGGTGATTACACCACCTTGCCCCAGCTGTCGTGCAGCCAGTAGTGTCAGATTTAGATGGCCATCCAGGGGTGGCATAATACATGCTTCAGCCCCTGGTAGGTCCTGGGTACACCTATGCCCTGAGTTACAGGGTCTGATAAGGTGGCCCAGTACCAATTGGAAATATACCTAAGGTACATGGAATCCATTTATAAGAGAGAGAGCAGTAGGCCTGGGGTCCTGATTGGCAGGGTCCCAGGCCAACTAAGTCGGAAAACCAGCAAAACACCAGGCAAAAAAATTGGGGGCAACCATAGTCAGGTATCTACCTTCCTACACACACATCCCCCCCCCCAAACGAAAGGAGATAAGGCTATCCTTGACCAGGTAAGCCTATATTGCCTGAGTGGCCATATGAGGTGGTACATGCACTGGCATGGTTACCCCCGGTATCATGGTCCACTAAGCAACCCCTCACCCTAAGGGTATCTGAGGGTCTCCACCATAGGGAATCACTACCTGTGGTGTGCTTTGGTAAAGTAAAAGGCTGGTGTGGGAATGGAGTACTGAAGTGAGACTCCACTACTGTTGGGCTCAACTTCCTCCAATCACTATCCACCATATGTGCCTTTCTTTCCAGTACTGAGTTGCTATGAACTCTCAGGGTCAACATCTGCCTACCTAAAGCTGGAGGCTGAGTCCCTCTGTTTGGCTTACTGGAGGGACAGGTCAGGTTTGGGGTTTTTATGCCCCAGGTTTGGCTGTGCCCAGCAGTGTCCAGCTGTGGGAGTTCCCTAACTAAGTTTAAGGGGGATCCCTCAGGAGTGTGTTTTATTTTCACTTGGCTAGGACTACTAGCTCCAGTGATCCTAATCTGCTGATTGGGAAGTTCTTTTGGACAGGGGGCCCTTTGGGGTCCACCACTGGCCTCCTTGACCTTTACAGCCCTGGGCTGATTGAGGCAGGGTAGAGAGGTGCAGGCTACCTGCTCCAGACTGGGTCCCACCTGGGAAGGGTCCATTGCCATCAGGGGCTCTGCCAGGCTAGGCCTGACTACGTTGGGGGCAGTTCCTTCACCAGGGGTAGAGTCAGTTCCCTGAGGAGGCTGGCTCTCACCTAGTGTCTGGGAGGGGGAAGACTTTTCTTCCTCCTCAATGCTCTCAGTTTGGGTGGAGTGATCCATTGTTTCAGGCTTCACAACCCCACTATCTGTCTGAGTAGAGGCTGAGACCATTTCAGCCTTGCCAACCTTTTCAGGAGGGCACTCAGTCTGTGTTTGGGCTGTGACTGTCACAGCCCTCCTATCCTGTTCAGGAAAGTCTGTCTGAGCCTGGGCAGTGGCTACCACTGCTCTTCCAACCTTTTCAGGGAGGAATGGTGCTTGGACTGGGGCTGTAGCTATTACTGCCCCACTAACCTTTCTGGGTAGGCCTATCATCCTGGAGTGAGTTTCTTGCTCCACCTCAGCCCATGCTGAGAGTTCCAGGTCATTCCCCAGTAAGCAATCTACAGGTAGGTTATCTGTCACTGCCACTCTCATGGGCCCTGTGACATTACCCCAACTGAGCTCGACTACTGCCATGGGATGCCTTCTTTTCACTCCATGAACATCTGTCACCCGATAAAGAAAACCAGGGGTCAGTTGAGCAGAGGGGACCAGATGGTCAATCACCATGGTGATGCTGGCCCCTGTGTCTCTGTATGCCTCAACCTTCTGACCATTGATAAAGGGCTCTTGTCTATACTTTCCCAAAATGTGGGAACCAGTAGTGAAGTTGGCAAACTCCATGCCAGTCTCACAGACAAGAGTGTTGTTAGGGGACCTGGCTAGGCCATAGTCCACCTGGTTTCCCAAAGTAATGCCCACCACATTCTTGGGGGCACTCCCACCACCTGGGGGATTACCACTAGTGGTAACAGGAGGTCTGGGAGTATTACCTGGGGGTATGTTCTCCTTATTGTTGTTGGCCTTGGGACAACTGCTGTCAGTTTTGTAATGGCCTACCTGTTTGCAGGTATGACAATAAGGTTTCTTTTGGGTTTTGGGAGAAGTTTGGGACCCACCCTTTTCAGAGGAATTTTGGGGCCCTGTTGTTTGATCAGAAGATTTATTCCCACCCTTCTCTTGAGGCTTGGTTGATTCCTTCTTTTGGTCACCACCCTGGTTCTTAGGCCTGACCCTGGTTCTGACCCATTTGTCTGCCCTCTTACCCAATTCTTGTGGAGAGGTCAGATCAGAGTCTACCAGGTGTTGGTGTAATAACTGGTTCTGACAATTACTTAAGATTGGCTCTCTCATAATTAGATTATACAATCCTGTGTAATCAGTAACTTTACTTCCCAGTAACCAGCCTTCCAAAGCCTTAGTGGCACAATCAACAAAGTCAGTCCAATCCTGAGACTGAGTTTTCTGGGTATCTCTGAACATCAACCTGTACTGCTCAGTTGTTAAGCCAAACCCATCAATCAGTGTATTCTTCAGGACTTGGTAATTGTTAGCGTCCTCAGCTCTAGTTGTGAGGAGCTTATCTCTACCTTTACCTTCAAAGGAGAGCCACAATATAGCTGCCCACTGACTCTGGGGGATGCACTGGACAGTGCAGGCCCTCTCAAGAGCAGTCATCCATTTGTGGATGTCATCCCCTACCTTAAAGGGGGGCACTATTTTACTCAGGTGTCTAGTATCAAAACTGGCTATGGGCAATATTTACAGGGGATTATATACACATGACAGGGCCACGTGGTCAACTGTCTGAATCATCACTTAGTAAAGATAATAAATGTGGACGTATAATAAACGTAGAACACAACCAGTAATTACTGGCAAACACTATACTCAGCATCATACTGTAACGCACACAATATTATGCACAGTATTTCATTAGGCGAGAAATATATTCTGCGCCAACCTCATAAGTCTTAAAATAGTAGACCATAAACTCCTAAGCATAACTCACATTAGGAAATACTCTTACTAACATAAACTGCAGTGGGGAATAAATCAAACATAAACACAGTATGAAAAAACTCATAATCATAAAAACACATTTAGAGGCATAAATCAGGGTGCGTAAAACAGTACGTGATTTATATTTCCTGCGCACCTACATGAATCACATTAGGGCCTGGCACCCTATTAACCTAACAGTCCCCCTAGCCGACTGGCCTTTTCAAAAGGGGCTCAAATGCCCTATGCCCAAAAGTCAGGGTGCGCTGCCAATGCAGCAGAAGTCACAGACCTAAGCGTTGCAGCTGGCAAAAATTGCATCTCACTCCTAACTCAATCAGAACTGCTCCCAAGGAAAAAATGCCCTAAATGTTGCTGGGCAGCTGTGAAGCTGACCGTAGGCCTGGGCACAACTGGGCCCTTGGAACAATGTGCAAAACTTTGCAACTGCCCGCGCTGGTGCGGTGCAGCTGAGGATCAGCAAAATAAAGGGGCCCTGGCACATCTGTGCCTCTTCAGCCCCACTGGACTTCTCTAAGTCGAATTTCCCCAAAAACGCTGCAGGCATGGCACTGGCACTACATGTGCCCTCTAAGTCCCCACTCTTGGGCTTTACAACCAAAACATGCCCCCATCGTTGCAGTTGCCCACTGGCAAGCAGGGCAACTGTGAACAGCTCTGCAAAGGGGCCCAGCACTACGGTGCACTCAGGGCCCCCACAGGGTTTTTAAACAAACTAGCCCCCTTGTGGAGACACACAGGGCTCTTAAAGTAATCAGGCCCAATGGTGGAGCGGCCCACAACGGCGGGACCACTTTGGCCCCCACACTGCGCCAAAAGCAAGCCTATATTTAAATAAGAACTGCCCCCTCATTGCAGCTGCCCGCTCTGGTGCAGCGCAGCTGTGATGAGCAAAAAGCAAGGCACCTACAGAGTGCCGGGGGAGCTCCTCCTTCCAGGCGCTCCTCGGGTGCTAAAACCACATTGGCACCAACTGTGCTCAATGAGAGCACCATGGAGGCTCCAACCATCAGCCCCACCCCACTCACCAGAAGTCTGGGGCTTCTTTGGACTTCACTCAGGACCCCCCCAGGACCTGGGACTCCGAAGTGTGGCTCTGAACTCTTTTCTCGACAGAGGCGGGGTACCCTCCACTTGCGGCAGCCCTGTGACACATTTCCTGTCTTCTGGGCCGCCTTCCCCTGGCCAGGGGGATAGGAGGAAGTGAAGCTCGCTGGGCCCCGCCCACAGTCAGGCACGGGTGCCCTGATGGCCGATTTTTGCGCTCTCTTCACAGCGGCTCTGGCCGTGCGGTAAACCGAGGGGAAGGCTCCCTCTAAAGTTAAAATATAGAGCGCGGTGGGCTTCCGCCATAATAATGAAAATATACACGTAATTTGAACCTAACCAGAAGCGGGGTGGTCACCCACGAGATACAGAAAAATGCGGATGGGCACTCGCTGTTGAGGCATCACGGGGGAATCCCTACTATGGGGATTCCCTCTCCAAAGGTGGCTGCAACACAGCGCTGCGCAGTCCACGCTTTTCCTTTTCAGGGGAAATATGAATAAACGCGGTTGCAAGGTGCTAGATGCAGCCAGAAGTCCTGGAATGAAAAGCAAAGTGCTCCCAGGTCGCAGGATGTCCAATCAAGTCTTTTAGGAATAAAAAGGGCAATGCAGGGCCCAGGGAGGCACGCTCTCATATCAGCCCGAGCAGCATGCCCCGGCAGAATTTGGGAACAAGAAGTGAATATTTTCATGGGGTCACAGCCCCTATATTTATACTACATTTCCCTTTGTGTAAAAGTGCAGGGCATGGGGGATTCAGATGCAACTGGTTCAGCTGAGTTTTGGAGCACTTTGTTTTGCCCAGCTCCTCTCCCCTTCGTCAGGTGAGGGCTCAGTGTTCAGACACACCACAGGGGGCGGAGCCAGCATTGTGGAGGGAAGGCAAAGCCCTATTCAGGTCCCAGGAACAACTCCTCCCTCCCATCTGCATGCAGATCTCTCTATTTGTCACTGGGCTGACTACCCCTGTCTCATGGAGCTACCCACACCCCTCAGCTCCTGTCACTCACAAGCCAGACATGCAATTCACATCAGGCAGGCAGACACATAGCACACAGAAATGCCAACTTCTAAAAGAGGCATTTCCGGTGGGGAGCCATCTCTAGATCTTGTGGAGCATACAGAGGGTTTTGAAGCAGGAGGAGGAGACGGCGTTGACTTGCTGGGTCATTGAGAGCAATAAATCCCGGATGAACTCCAGGTTGCATGCATGGTTGGTGGGTGAGTTTCAGACGGATGCTCTGCATCCAGTTGTTGACGACCTTCATTCCTTCGTGGAGGTTGGTTTTGAGGGTGGCGGGGTTCTTAGAGAGTGAGAGGATCATCTGAGTGTTGTCAGCGTAAGAGACGATGTTGAGGCAGTGCGAGCAGACGATGTTGGTGAACTGTGCCATGTAGGCGTTGGAAAAGGGTAGGGCTGAGGGATGATCCTTAGGGCACGCCGCAGATGATCTTGATTGCTTCAGAATCGAATAGGGGAGGCGGACCCTCTGGTTTCTGTCGGTGAGGAAGGAGGTGGTCCAGTCCAGGGCTTTGTCACGTATTCCTGCTTCGTGTAGGCATGAGTATAGGATGTGGTGGCAGACGGTGTCGAAGGCGGCCAAAAAATCCAGGAAGATGAGGGCCGCCGTTTTGCCGTTGTCCAGAATGGTCTTGATGTCCAGCGATGAGGGTGGTTTTGGTGCTGTAGTTGCTACGGAATCCTGATTGGGATGGGTCCAGTATGTTGTTCTTCTTACAGAAGTGGGTCAGTTGCCTGTTGATGATCTTTTCAATTACTTTCGCCGGGAAAAGAAGCAGGGAGATGGGCCGGAAGTTCTTGAGGTCCTTTGGGTCCGCTGTGGGTTTTTGGAGTAGGGCGTTAATCTCTGCATGCTTCCAGCTTTCCGGGAAGGTGGCGGTCTCGAAGGACCTGTTGATGATCTTCAGGAGTTGGGGTGCGATGATGCGATTTGCTTTGTTGAATATGTGGTGAGGGCAGGGGTCGGATGGTGATTCAGAGTAGATGGTGTACATGGTCTTGATGGTGTTGTCATCATTGACGTGGGTCCAGAAGAGTAGGTGGTTGGTGAGGCTGGGGGGTGGGGAGTCTGGGCGTTGAAGCTGTTGTGGATGTCTGTAATCTTGCGGTGAAAGAAGGTGGCTAAGGAGTCGGATAGGTCTTGCAACGGCGGGATGTAGTTGGAGCTGGAACTAGGGTTGAAGAGTTACTTCATGACGTTGAAGAGCTCTTTGCTGTTACGTGTGTTGTTGTCGATGAGTTCCTTGAAGGAGGTCCTTTTGGTGGCTCGGATGAGTTGGTGGTGCTTGTGGCTGGCGTTCTTTAGAGCTTTGTGGTTGTCCAGTGTCTGTTCGCTGCGCCACTTTTTCTCGAGTCTTTGACGAGTCTGCTTGGATTCCTGGAGGTCAGTAGTGAACCAGCTGGCCTTTCTGTCGGTGCGTCTGTTTGAGGGTTTTTTGATCGGGGCGAGGGTATTGGCACAGTCGTCGATCCATTGCCTGAGGTTGCGGGCGGCAGTGTCGGTGTCGCTGGTGTCTGTTGGTGGGTCTAGGGCGAGGGTGATGATGAGCTGGTCTTCAGTGACCTTCTTCCAGCTGCGGTGGGGGTTCCGTTGTGGGTGGTGGTGCGAGGTGGGTTTCTTGAACGTGAAGCGGATACAGCAATGGGCGGTCCAGTGGACTTCGGTGGTGTGGCTGAAGGAGACGTGGTTGCTGGCAGAGAGGATGGGGTTGAGCGAGTTTCCGGCGGTGTGGGTGGGGGTTGTGACGAGCTGTTTGAGTCCGAGGATGGTGAGGTTATTGAGCAGAGCGACAGAGTTGCTGTCATCAGCGTTCTCAAGGTGGAAATTCAGGTCTCTGAGGAGGATATAGTCTGTGGAAGCAAGAGGGTGCGTGCTGACGGTGTCGATGAACTGTGGCCAGGGGCCGGGGGGTCTGTAGACGAATGTTTCTCTGAGGGTGGTGTTGGGATCCATGTTAATCTGGAACTGCAGGTGTTCTGTGGTGCTGGAGGTGTCTGTTGTGCAGATCGAGACTCTGGGGTGTTTCTGTAGACGGTGGCGATTGCTCACCTTGGTCTGTTGGTGCGGTACCTTCTGGTGATCTTGTAGCCATCAGGGATGACTATGGTGATGTTGCGTGCCGAGGATGGGTTCATCCAAGTCTCTGTTAGGAAGGCGATGATGGCGTGCTTGTCGATGGAGCGGGTGTTGAGAAGCATGCATTTGAGGCGGTTGCGGTCTGCTCGGACCGGTGGGGTAGGACATGCAGGTGTTCAACATCTGGTGAAGCTACAGCTTCTGCAGGTGAAGGGTCCGTGGGTGAGTTTCGGACTGGCCTGAAAGCAGTTTGATGATCGGACGGTGTTAAGTTTGCGGAGGGTTTTGGTGTCGTAGCGGCGCAAGGTGTCGCGGCTTTCGTGGGGGCAAGGGGGTGCTGGGCGCGGTCCAGGTGTGGAGGGGGGCAGACCGGCTTGCCTTAGGCACGCCTTCAGCCATTATGTAGGTAGGAGGGAGGGACGTGCTGCTGGGAGGCGGGAGCAGGGCGGCAGGGGAGGGGTCACCGAACAGCGGTGGCGGGAAACCGAGGGGGAACAAAGAGAACAGCACGGGCAAGAGGAACAATAGCAGCAAAAGGAAGGGAGTAATACCAGCGCACAGCAAGAGAAATGTAACCGCATAAGCCAGAGAAATAAAAATTACAGCAGAAAAATAATTACAGGACCAGAGGGCGCGAAGGGAACAGAACAACTAAATTACAGAGCCAGAAGCGAAAAACATATCAGGGTAGTCTTGCACCCTGCACCGGTGGGACTTCCAAGGTGAAGAGCACAGCGGAGCTGCCGGGGGGAGTGTGAGCCTCGGACCATGATCTGGGGTCTCACTTGCGCTCCCCAGCAGCGGCCGCCATTATGTAGGGAAGAGGGAGGGAGGTGCAGCTGGGAGGTCAGAGCGGGGCGGTATGGGACGGGTCATGGAACAGCGGTGGTGGGAAATTGAGGGGGAATGAAGGGAACAGCACAGGGAAGAGGAATATTAGCAGCAAAAGGAAGGGAGTAATACCTGCGTAAAGCAAGAGAAAAGTAACAACACAAGCCAGAGAAATAAAAATTACAGGCGGAAAAATATTTTCAGGACCAGAGGGTGCAAAGGGAGCAGGGTGTCTGCTTCCCAGTAAAAAGTACTGGTACTTACTATCCTAGTGTGTCTGCTTCCCACTAACCCAGATTGTCTGCTTCCCACTAAGAAGTGCTGGTGCTCACTATCCCAGAGTGTCTGCTTCCCAATGGGAAGTGTTGATAGTCACTATCCAGGACTGGCTGCTTCCCACTAAGAAGTGCGGGTACTCACTATTCCAGAGTGTCTGCTTCCCAATGGGAAGAGTTGGTACTCAATATCCCAGAGTGACTGCTTCCCAATGGGAAGTGTTGATAGTCACTATCCCAGAGTGTCTGCTTCCCAATGGGAAGTGTTGATAGTCACTATCTAGGACTGGCTGCTTCCCACTAAGAAGTGCGGGTACTCACTATTCCAGAGTGTCTGCTTCCCAATGGGAAGAGTTGGTACTCAATATCCCAGAGTGACTGCTTCCCAATGGGAAGTGTTGATAGTCACTATCCCAGAGTGTCTGATTCCCAATGGGAAGTGTTGATAGTCACTATCCCAGACTGGTTGCTTCCTACTGAGAGTGGCCAAGGGCCCAGGAACCCTGTCCTCAATCCATTGCAGTGTTGCTGCCATAAAATGAAGACCAGGGTGGGAACGCTTTCCCTGGGGCCCATTTGGAGTTCCTGGGCCCAGCGGCGCTGAGGAGGCCTCCCCTGTGGGGCCCGTCCTGGGTGGTTTCTTCCTCAGCGGTCCCAAGGACGGGGCCCAGGATGGGAGGCTCTCATTCCAGGGGCCGCTGGGGACCGGGTTAGAGCTCCTGAAGCTGGCCAAGCAGGGGAAGCCACCCCGAGGCCGATGGAACTCTGTCTCAGGTCATTGGTGGTGTGGCAGCCTGGAGGACACAGTCCAGAGTGGTAGTGCCCACCCTGGGGCTCAGCAAAGCCTCAGGACCTAGTTGGAGCCACTGGGCCTAGTCGTGCCACAAGGGGGCCCAAGGACGGGGGCTACCAACCAGGACCCACTGGTGCCCCACTCAGAGCTTTTGAATCCATTTGTGCAGGGGCAGCAATACCAAGCCCAATGGACCCTTGTCCCGGGCCGTTGGTTGTGCGGCAGACTAGAGGACTGAGCACAGGGTGGGAGTGGGCCCGCTCAGAGCTCCTAGGCCAGGCCTAGAAAGGGAGGCCTCCCCAAGTCTTTGGGTCCCTTTCCCAGACATTTTACAACACTGCAGGCCTGGTGACAGGGCCCAGGATGGGGACTCCCACCACATGGCCTACTGGGGCTCCGGTCAGAGCTTCTGAATCCGGTCAAGCAGCGGAAGACTGCATTGGCCCGATAGACACCCATTTTGGGCCCAAACTGGTATGGCCAGCTGGAGGACAGAGCACAGAATGGGAGCTCCCACCCCAGGGCCCGGTCAGAGCTTCCGAGCACAGCCAATCAGGGCAAAGCCTCCGCGAGGCCAGACAATTGGTATTAATAGTATCAATCAATCAATCAATCAAGAGTATTTGTAAAGCGCGCTACTCACCCGCTAGGGTCTCAAGGCGCTGGGGGGGGGGGGGGGGGGGTGAAGCTGCTACTGCTCGAAAAGCCAGGGCTTGAGTTGCTTCCTGAAGAAGAGATGGTCCTGGGTGAGTCGTAGGTGGGTGGGGAGGGTGTTGCAGGTCTTGGCCGCCAGGTAGGTGAAGGATCTTCCTCCAGTGGTGGTTCTGCGGATCCGTGGGACGGTGGCAAGGGCGAGGCTGGCGGAGCGGAGCTGGCGGGTTGGCGTGTAGAACGTGAGGCGGCTGTTGAGGTATTCGGGGCCCAAGTCGTGGAGAGCCTTGTGTGCGTGGGTGAGGAGTCTGAACGTGATCCTTTTGCTGACAGGGAGCCAGTGCAGGTCCCTCAGGTGGGCGGAGATGTGGCTGTGTCGGGGATGTCCAAGACGAGTCCTGCTGAGGCGCTCTGGATGCACTGGAGTCTTTTCTGTAGTTTGACGGTGGTCCCAGAGTAGAGGGCATTCCCGTAGTCCAGACGGCTGGTGACGAGGGCCTGGGAGACCGTTTTCCTGGTGAAAGTGGGGATCCAGCAGAAAATTTTACGGAGCATGCGGAGTGTGTTGAAGCAGGAGGAGGTAACGGCATTAACTTGCCTGGCCATCGTGAGGGAGGAGTCAAGGATGAAGCCCAGGTTGCGTGCATGGTTCGTGGTCTAGGGTGAGGGGCCCAGAGCAGGGGGCCACCAGGAGTCCTCCCAGGCGGAGATGGATGGGCCGAGGATGAGACTTCCGTCTTGTCTGAGTTCAGTTTCAGGCGGCTGAGCTTCATCCAGTCTGCAATGTCTTTCATTCCGTCCTGGAAGCTGGTTCTGGCGGAGGTGGGGTCGTTGGTGAGGGAGAGGATCAGTTGGGTATGGTCGGTGTAGGAGATAATGTTGAGATTGTGCTTGCGTGCGATGGCTGCGAGGGGGCTCATGTAGACGTTGAAGAGGGTGGGGCTGAGCGAGGAGCCTTGAGGTAAGCCGCAGATGATCTTGGTGGCTTCTGCGAGGAAGGGCGGGAGACGGACTCTTTGGGTTCTGTCGGAGAGGAAGGAGGTGATCCATTCCAGGGCCTTTCCTTGGATCCCGGCGTGGCGGAGGCGGGTTGTTAGGATGCGGTGGCAGACCGTGTCGAACGCAGCTGAAAGGTCAAGCAGGATGAGGGTGGCGGTTTCTCTGTTGTCCAGTAGGGTCCGGATGTCGTCGGTGGCCGCGATGAGGGCGGTCTCGGTGCTATGGTTCGCTCTGAATCCGGACTGCGATGGGTCGAGGGAGCCGTTCGTCTCCAGGAAGGCTGTCAGCTGTTTGTTGGTGGTTTTCTCGATGACTTTTGCAGGGAAGGGGAGGAGCGAGGTGGGGCGGAATTTCTTGAGGTCTGAGGGGTCTGCGGTGGGTTTCTTCAGGAGGGCGCTGATCTCTGCGTGCTTCCAGCTCTCCGGGAAGGTGGCGGATATGAAGGAGTTGTTGATGATGTCCCGAAGTATGGGTGCGATGATGGAGTCAGCTTTGTTGAATATGTGGTGTGGGCAGGGATCGGCTGGGGAGCCCGAGTGGATGGTGTTCATCGTGTGGGTGGTATCTTCCGTGCTGACCTGAGTCCAGGCGCACATGGTGGTGGTGGGGGGTGTAGGTTCGGTGGTGGGGTACGTGTTCTGAGCGCCGAAGCTGTCGTGTATGTCGACGATCTTACGGTGAAAAAAGGTGGCCAGAGAGTTGCAGAGGTCTTGAGAAGGAGTGATGTCATTGTCGCTGGCGTTGGGGTTGTAGAGCTCTTTCACGACGTTGAAGAGTTCCTTGCTGTTGTGGGTGTTGTTGTCCAGTCGTTCTCTGAAGGATGACCTTTTGGTGGTGCGGATCAGCTGGTGGTGTTTGCGGGTGGCGTTCTTGAGGGCTGTCATGTTATCTGTTGACTGGTTGTGGGCCAGGCTATTTGGAGGTCACGGCGGGATTTCTTGGAGTCTTTGAGATCGTTGGTGAGGTTGCTGGGAGGGTTTTTCAATGGAGCAAGGGTGTCGGCGCAGTCGGTGATCCACTGTGTGAATTTGCGGGCTACTTCGTTTGGGTCCGTGGTGTTGGTGCGAGGGTTTAGGCGCAAGGAGGTGGTGAGTTGGTCGGTGGTGATCTTGCTCCAGCATCTCGGGGGGTTTGTTGAGGGCGGTGGTGGGTCGTTGTTTTCCTGAAGTTGAAGTGTACGCAGCTGTGGTCGGTCCAGTGGAGCTCGTTGGTGTGACTGAAGGAGATGTGGTTGCTGGAGGAGAAGACAGGGTCGAGCGTGTGGCCGGCGTAATAGGTGGGGGGTATTGACCAGTTGCTTGAATCCGAGGTTGGCGAGGTTGTGTAGTTGGGCGGTGGTGTTGTTGTCCTGGTCGTTGTCGAGCTGGAAGTTGAGGTCTCCTAGGAGGATGTAGTTGGGGGAGGAGAGGGCGAGCGGGCTGATGAAGTCTGCAATGGCCTCGCTGAAGTGTGAGCGTGGTCCCGGGGGTCTGTAGATGAGGGTTCCTCTGAGGGTGGTCTTGTGGTCGGATTGAATCTGGAAGTGCAGGTGCTCTGCGGTGGCGAGGGTGTCGTCGGTGTTGGTCGTGATGCGGATAGTGTTTCTGTGGGCGATGGCGATGCCTCCTCCAGTCTGGTTGACGCGGTCCCTCTGGATGATCTTGTAGCTGTCTGGGATGGCAATGGCGATGTCGGGGGCTGAGTAGGCGTTCATCCAGGTTTCTGTGAAGAAGGCGACGTCTGGTGCCGTTTTGTCCAGGAGGTCCCTTAGTTCGATGGCGTGCCTGTGGATGGAGTGGGTTTTGAGCAGGATGCACTTGAGGTTGTTATTGTTGGCGGCTGTTTTGGCTGGCGCCGTGCAGGACTGAGTGCAGGTGAAGTAGCAGGCGTGGCAGGTGAAGGCTCCGTGGGTGCGTTTCGGGGTGGCTTGGTAGCAGGCTGGATGTCGGCCGGTGTTGAATGCGTGGAGGGTGGCGGCATCGTAGCTACTTGGTCTACTATTCTACATAATCAACAAAAAAGGAAAGTACCTTATCGAACAAAGAGAAAGACATAAATAGGGAGGAGAGCTTTCCCCCAGAAGGAACACCCGCTTAGGAAATAGCAACCAAGAAAGGTTTGCACTCATGCATGTTGCTTAGCCAACAGCACAAATAAACATCTGAAGATGGGGATTATGTTTCCTGCTGAGTAGGACTTTCCTCCATATTCCATTGAATAGAAAATTTGAGGAGAAGAATGCACTATTTAAAACTTCAGCCTGGGCCTCCACAATTTAAAGCCTTAAATCTTTGGGAGCACATGGTGAGTGAGACGAAAAGGATAACATTTGCATCAAAGATCCGCAGTGGGGTTCATACATGGAGAAGTGTGCAGGATGAGGAAAGGCAGAGAAAATGGAGGGAGAAAGTCTTTGAGACAGTCAGAGCCTATCCCTTGATAGAAAGAGGGAGAAAAAGAAATGCCCAAAAAGGAGACAGTAGAAGAGAGTAGGGAGGAGGATGCCTTCATAGACAAGCTCCTCAGCATGAGACCACACGTATGTAGCAAAGCAGGTGCTGCCCCCAACTGCTACAACACCAGCAGTATCAGAGGTTGGGACAGTCACAGATGCTTGCACACCTCCAAGCAATACAGCAACCACTGTTTCTCCCCCCGCCCCCAGATCATCACCCTTATAGCAACTAGTGCATTGTGCTTGTGGGGTACCATAACCACGTCCCCAGTCAAGCAACTTGTCAACCCATCCCAAGTGTACCTCAGGACTCCGCACAGATCCCTTGAGTAATGGCATCAGCACCCTTGCCAAGAGGGAATTTAACTAATATTGTGAGAGAGGGTCTGATGACTATTCCAGCCTTACCGGTGAACCTGAAAAGCTTAGAGCAAACCCCACAATAACATACCGTAGCCCAGTTAAAAACTGAATTCAAAGAAATCATTGAGGGAAATGTGGGAATGCCTTTTCTAGGACTTTACAATGAGAGCTGTCTGCTTTACATAAGCAAGGAAGCACCGAGAGTAGCGAGAGAGGCACATGAAGCAATGGGAAAGGTGGTGAATAAATGCAGGATAAAAACCCTAGAACTAGGGTTTCTATTGGACTAGGGCTTAGGGCTTAAGTTCTGATTGGCTTATAGGGTTGGGGTCTGACTGATTCCTAGGACTGGGGTTTAAATTGGACCTAGGGCTTAGGACTTCAGTTTCAATTGGCTCTCAAAGGGTCAAGTTCTAAGTGGTTCTAAGTGGTTCCCATGGCTATGGTTTCTATTGGACTTATGGCACAGGGTTTGGGTTTTTATTGGTTGCTAGGGCTGTGATTGGTTAATAGCGTCAGGGCTCTTATTCCCTCTCAGGTTTAGGGCTAGGGTTCTGATCGTTTAGGGCTAGGCTTCCCATTAGAGCAAGGTCACCTAATTTAGAGAGATTTAACCTTATGGCTCTGGCCATTTTAGCCGGGCATCAAGTCTAAAGACGGCGGGGACGAATGCAGTTTTCAATTTGGGCCAGTTTGGTCCCGGTCAGACCTACAGTCAGAAATGCTATGCAATTTCCATTTACTAGCAACTACTTTAAGTTATTCCAATCCTTAGACATACAAACGCAGACTCAGCAAACACATACTGCTCATTTACAACAAACAAACAAACGTTAACCACGTTTTAATGTCTCATGACCACTACAAAAAACCACAAACCAGATCTATACACTATTCAACCCCTACTGCCACACAAGAACACCTTCACTTCCAAACAAACCACCACTCTGTCCTATACCACTACCAAATCCACATGTCACCAGCACAACACAAAGCCACATTACACATAACTTTGATCTAAAAAAAACACATATCTTTAAACACTTCAAACACAAACTCCCTGTTCATATATAACATCAGCTTTACCCTCCGCTTCCTCCTAACAGACCCATTCCCTGGCCACCAACCCTATATTCAACCCTCTCTCATATAATTCACGACCTCCTTCTCTTTCTACCAAAAACACACAACCAAACAATCCTTAGACTCCAAACAATACCAAAACCTTAAGAGTTACAACATGTAGAAAAGTAGAGTCTACTTTCACGGTCACCCCCACTTTTTGCTGGTGTTTTCTGTTTTCTGACTAGTCTGACTGGGTTCCTGTTAATCAAGACCCAAGTCACTGTGCTCTCTCCCTACATTGTACTTGGTAATTACTTTTGGTACCTTACTAGTTGGCTACTGGTGTACCCTTCTAAGGGCTAGATGTAGGTAAATCTAATTTACAGATTCATAAATACCGAATTTTACAGATTCGGTATTTATGAATCGGTAAATTAGAAGGAGGTAGATGTAGGTAATTTTTTTAACACAATTACCGAATCTGTAAGATTCGGTAATTACAGATTCGGTAAATACCGAATCGGTATTGCCCATTGATTCCTATGGGCCTTGAAGCCCATAGGAATCAATGGGCAATACCGATTCTGTATTTACCGAATCGGTAAATACCGAATCCAGCAAGGGTGCAGGGGGGTCACTTTGACACCCTCTAGCACCCCAAGTGCAGGCTTGTGTGCCATGTGGCACACATACATGCCCTAGTCAAGTCAAGTCAAGTCAAGTAATGTATATAGCGCGCTACATACCCAGAGGGTCTCAAGG
This sequence comes from Lissotriton vulgaris, assembly GCF_964263255.1. Lineage (NCBI taxonomy): Eukaryota > Metazoa > Chordata > Amphibia > Caudata > Salamandridae > Lissotriton > Lissotriton vulgaris. The sequence continues at coordinate 214,411 of NW_028246765.1, read as the reverse complement.
CAGGTCTTCAAACTTTTTGATGCAGAGACCCCCTTGTAAAACCTTTTTAGGTGTAAGGACCCCCTTCCGACAAATGTTTCTAGAAACTGGTACTCCTCATCATCAACTTTTGACAACCATAAATGCGCCTGTTTGACCTCATCACATCCCTCCATCATTCATCCACCCACACTTTCATCCTTCCATCCATACATCCATCCTTTACCCATCCACCCTTCCTTCCATCCACCCATCATTCATCCACCCATCTTTACACACATCCATCCATCATTCATCCATGCAACCTTTTATCCATTCATACATCCATCCACCCTTTCATCTTCCAATCCTTCATCCACCCACCCTTTCATCCTCGTATCCATACATCCATCCTTCACCTATCCACCCTTTCATTCATCCATCCACCCACCCTTTCATCCATCCATCTACCCATCATTCATCCCCCCGCCTTTTCACACATCCATCCATCCATCATCCATCCATTCACCCATCCTTTACCCATCCACCCTTGCTTCCATCCACCCATCATTCATCCACCCACCTTTTCACACATCCATCCATCATTCATCCATGCAACCTTTTATCCATTCATACATCCATCCACCCTTTCATCCTCCCATCCATACATCCATCCTTCATCAATCCACCCTTTCATCCTCCCATCCATACATCCATCCTTCACCCATCCTCCCATCCATACATCCATCCACCCTTTCATCCATACATCCATCCACCCACCCTTTCATCCATCCACCCATCATTCATCCCCCCACCTTTTCACACATCCATCCATGCATCATTCATCCATGCAGCCTTTTATCCATCCATACATCCATCCACCCTTTCAGCATCCCATCCATACATACATCCATCCTTCATCCATCCACCCTTTCATCCTCCCATCCATACATCCATCCTTCATCCATCCCCCCTTTCATCCTTCCATCCATACATCCATCATTCATCCATCCACCTTTTAATCCATCCATTCACCCTTCATTCATCCACCCATCTTTTTACACATCCATCCATCATTCATCCATCCACCCTTTCATCCATCCATCCTTCCGTCCACCCTTTCATTCTTCCATCCATACATCTATCCTTCACGAATCTATCCTTCATCCATCCACCCTTTCATCCTTCCATCCATCCATCCATCATTCATCCATCCACCCTTTCATTCATCCATCCACTCATCATTCAACCACCTACCTTTTCACACATCCATCCATCCTTCAGCCTTTCATCCATCCATCCACCCATCATTCATCCACCCACCTTTTCTGTGCCTCTCTCATGGGGGGGATCAGTATCTCTCTTTGTGTCGTCGTCCTTCTTCTTTCCCGCTCATGGGAGGGCATCTCTGTGCCTCACTGCTGGGGGCGGGGGACGTGTCACGGGACCCAGAGCTCCAGGTGTGCAATATCCATTGAACTCAAAGGGCTACACTACAGCCACTCCCCCAGCCCCCCCCACCCTCTAGCTGCCCCCAGCTCGTGTACTTGACAGGTCTTTAAAAGACCTTTTACTTGTTAATGAGGCGTTGATGTTTTTCCCACCTCGGTGTGAATTAGGCCTCCACCGTGAGCAACCTCGATCAGCCCAATGCCAGGAACTGCACTCTGCAGAATCTGCGACCCCCTTCCCAGGACTCCACGACCCCCCTGGGGGTCGCGCCCCATAGATTGAAGACCGCTGCCCTAAGGCCCTAATAGCAGAATTGCTAATCCGGTCCTGGCGACAAGGTAGGAGCAGGATCTGCCGCCAGTGGAGGTCCTATGGAGGCGTGGGACGGTGGCAAGGGTAAAGTTGGAGGATCGAAGCTGACAGTTCGACGTGTAGAGGGTGAGACGTTGTTAGAAATGGGATCTCTGTTTGGCTAAGGCTTGCGCCAAAGCCAGGCAGAGACCACCACTCTAGTCAGGGCAAGGGAGTTACACACCGAAGATAACCTCTGCTCCCCCCCTTGGTAGCTTGGCACGGGTGCCTGATGTCCGATTTTTGCACTCTCTTCACAGCGGCTCTGGCCGTGCGGTGAACCGAGGGGTAGGCTCCCTCTAAAGTTAAAATATAGAGCGCGGTGGGCTTCCGCCATAATAATGAAAGTATACACGTAATTTGAATCTAACCAGAAGCGGGGTGGTAACCCACGAGATACAGAAAAATGTGGGTGGGCACTCGCTGTTGAGGCATCACGGGGGAATCCCTACTATGGGGATTCCCTCTCCAAAGGGGGCTGCAACAAAGCGCTGCGCAGTCCACGCTTTTCCTTTTCAGGGGAAATATGAATATTCGCGGTTACAAGGCGCTAGATGCAGCCAGAAGTCCTGGAATGAAAAGCAAAGTGCTCCCAGGTCGCAGGATGTCCCATCAAGTCTTTTAGGAATAAAAAGGGCAATGCAGGGCCCAGGGAGGCACGCCCTCATATCAGCCCGAGCAGCATGCCCCGGCAGAATTTGGGATAAAGAAGTGAACATTTTCATGGGGTCACAGCCCCTATATTTATACTACATTTCCCTTTGTGTAAAAGTGTAGGGCATGGGGGATCCAGATGCAACTGGTTCAGCGGAGTTTTGGAGCACTTTGTTTTGTCCAGCTCCTCTCCCCTTTGTCAGGTGAGGGCTCAGTGTTCAGACACACCACAGGGGGCGGAGCCAGCATTGTGGAGGGAAGGCACAGCCCTATTCAGGTCCCAGGTACAACTCCTCCCTCCCATCTGCATGCAGATCTCTCTATTTGTCACTGGGCTGACTAACCCTGTCTCAATGAGCCACCCACATTCCTCAGCTCCTGTCACTCACAAGCCAGACATGCAATTCACATCAGGCAGGCAGACACATAGCACACAGAAATGCCAACTTCTAAAAGAGGCATTTCTAAAATAACCACAATAAATCTGTGCACACCATTGCACAGCATTTATTCACACAATTTCAGACATACCAGACTTGACCATACTGCTCCTCTCATAACAGGAATTAGCACTGACGCACACTGATCAGGGAATCCCCAATGCTTTCCTATGGGCGGGCAGGCCAACCTTGCAAATTTAACACAGAGAGTGCACGTACTTTACACTGGACCACAGTGCTAAAGTGCCCACATGCCTAAAACCGCCAATACCATGTCAGAGAAAAGGCAACAGGTTTAGGGGTGAACCTGCCAAAAAGGGCCAAATCCAACAGACGTTTGTTGATGTATGCTGGTCCGGTGTTGTGGAGCACTTTGTGAGCATGGGGGAGGAGCTTGAAGGTGATCCTCTTGTTGACTAGGAGCCAGTGCAGGTCTTTCAGGTGGATGGTGATGTGGGTGTGGCAGGTATGGTCGAGGATGAGGTGTGCGGAGGCTGTCTGTATGCGTTGGAGTCTTTTCTGAAGTTTGGCTGTGGTTCCTGCATAGAGGGCGTTGCCGTAATCCAGGCTGCTACTGGCGAGGGCCTGGGTGACCGTCCTCCTGGTTCCGGTGGGGAGCCATCTCTAGATCTTGTGGAGCATACGGAAGGTGTTGAAGCAGGAGGAGGAGACGGCGTTGACTTGCTGGGTCATTGAGAGCAATGAATCCCGGATGAATTCCTGGTTGCATGCGTGATTGGTGGGTGAGTTTCAGACGGATGCTTTGCATCCAGTTGTTGACAACCTTTATTCCTTCGTTGAGGTTGGTTTTGGGGGTGGCGGGGTTCTTAGTGAGTGAGAGGATCATCTGAGTGTTGTCAGCGTAAGAGACGATGTTGAGGCAGCGTGAGCAGACGATGTTGGTGAACTGTGCCATGTAGGCTTTGGAAAAGGGTAGGGCTGAGGGATGATCCCTGGGGCACGCCGCAGATGATCTTGATCGCTTCAGAATCGAATAGGGGAGGCGGACCCTCTGGTTTCTGTCGGTGAGGAAGGAGGTGGTCCAGTCCAGGGCTTTGTCGCGTATTCCTGCTTCGTGTAGGCATGAGTATAGGATGTGGTGGCAGACGGTGTCGAAGGCGGTCGAAAAATCCAGGAAGATGAGGGCCGCCGTTTTGCCGTTGTCCAGGATGGTCTTGATGTCCAGCGATGAGGGTGGTTTTGGTGCTCTAGTTGCTACGGAATCCTGATTGGGATGGGTCCAGTATGTTGTTCTTCTTACAGAGGTGTGTCAGTTGCCTGTTGATGATCTTTTCAATTACTTTCGCCGGGAAAAGAAGCAGGGAGATGGGCCGGAAGTTCTTGAGGTCCTTTGGGTCCGCTGTGGGTTTTTGGAGTAGGGCGTTAATCTCTGCATGCTTCCAGCTTTCCGGGAAGGTGGCGGTCTTGAAGGAGCTGTTGATGATCTTCAGGAGTTGGGGTGCGATGATGCGATTTGCTTTGTTGAATATGTGGTGAGGGCAGGGGTCGGATGGTGATTCAGAGTGGATGGTGTACATGGTCTTGATGGTGTTGTCGTCATTGACATGGGTCCAGGAGAGTAGGTGGTTGGTGAGGCTGGGGGGTGGGGAGTCTGGGCGTTGAAGTTGTTGTGGATGTCTGTAATCTTGCGGTGAAAGAAGGTGGCTAAGGAGTCGGATAGGTCTTGCAACGGCGGGATGTAGTTGGAGCTGGAACTAGGGTTGAAGAGTTACTTCATGATGTTGAAGAGCTCTTTGCTGCTATGTGTGTTGTTGTCAATGCGTTCCTTGAAGGAGGTCCTTTTGGTGGCTCGGATGAGTTGGTGGTGCTTGTGGCTGGCGTTCTTTAAGGCTTTGTGGTTGTCCAGTGTCTGTTCGCTGCGCCACTTTTTCACGAGTCTGCTTGGATTCCTGGAGGTCAGTAGTGAACCAGCTGGCCTTTCTGTTGGTGCGTCTGTTTGAGGGTTTTTTGATCGGGGCGAGGGTATTGGCAAAGTCGTCGATCCATTGCCTGAGGTTGCGGGCGGCAGTGTCGATGTCGCTGGTGTCTGTTGGTGGGTCTTGGGCGAGGGTGATGATGAGCTGGTCTTTAGTGACCTTGTTCCAGCTGCGGTGGGGGTTCCGTTGTGGGTGGTGGTGCGAGGTGGGTTTCTTGAAGGTGAAGCGGATACAGCAATGGGCGGTCCAGTGGACTTCGGTGGTGTGGCTGAAGGAGACGTGGTTGCTGGCAGAGAGGATGGGGTTGAGCGAGTTTCCGGCGGAGTGGGTGGGGGTTGTGATGAGCTGTTCGAGTCCGAGGATGGTGAGGTTATCGAGCAGAGCGACAGAGTTGCTTTCATCAGCGTTCTCAAGGTGGAAATTCAGGTCTCTGAGGAGGATATAGTCTGTGGAAGCAAGAGGGTGCTTGCTGACGGTGTCGGAGATGGCGTCGATGAACTGTGGCCAGGGGCCGGGGGGTTTGTAGACGAGTGTTTCTCTGAGGGTGGTGTTGGGATCCATGTTAATCTGGAACTGCAGGTGTTCTGTGGTGCTGGAGGTGTCTGTTGTGCAGATCGAGACTCTGGGGGTGTTTCTGTAGACTGTGGCGATTGCTCACCCTGGTCTGTTGGTGCGGTACCTTCTGGTGATATTGTAGCCATCAGGGATGGCTATGGTGATGTCGCGTGCCGAGGATGGGTTCATCCAAGTCTCTGTTAGGAAGGCGATGATGGCGTGCTTGTCGAAGGAGCGCGTGTTGAGAAGCATGCATTTGAGGCGGTTGCGGTCTGCTCTGACCGGTGGGGTAGGACATGCAGGTGTTCAACATCTGGTGAAGCTACAGCTTTTGCAGGTGAAGGGTCCATGGGTGAGTTTCGGACTGGCCTGAAAGCAGTTTGGTGATCGGACGGTGTTGAGTTTGCGGAGGGTTTTGGTGTCGTAGCGGCGCAAGGTGTCGCGGCTTTCGTGGGGGCAAGGGGGTCTGGTGCTGGGCGCGGTCCGGGTGTGGACGGGGGCAGACCGGCTTGCCTTAGGCACGCCTTCAGCCATTATGTAGGTAGGAGGGAGGGACGTGTTGCTGGGAGGCAGGAGCAGGGCGGCATGGGAGGGGTCACCAAACAGCGGTGGCGGGAAATGGAGGGGGAACAAAGAGAACAGCACAGGCAAGAGGAACAATAGCAGCAAAATGAAGGGAGTAATACCAGCGCACAGCAAGAGAAATGTAACCGCACAAGCCAGAGAAATAAAAATGACAGCAGAAAAATAATTACAGGACCAGAGGGCGCAAAGGGAACAGAACAACAAAATTACAGAGCCAGAAGCGAAAAACATATCCGGGTAGTCTTGCACCCTGCACCGGAGGGACTTCCAAGGCGAAGAGCACAGCGGAGCTGCCGGGGAGAGTGTGAGCCTCGGACCATGGTCTGGGGTTTCACTTGCGCTCCCCCGCAGCGGCCGCCATTATGTAGGGAAGAGGGAGGGAGGTGCAGCTGGGAGGTCAGAGCGGGGCGGTATGGGATGGGTCATGGAACAGCGGTGGTGGGAAATGGAGGGGGAATGAAGGGAACAGCACAGGGAAGAGGAATATTAGCAGCAAAAAGAAGGGAGTAATACCTGCGTAAAGCAAGAGAAAAGTAACAGCACAAGCCAGAGAAATAAAAATTACAGGCAGAAAAATAATTACAGGACCAGAGGGTGCAAAGGGAGCAGGGTGTCTGCTTCCCAGTAAAAAGTACTGGTACTTACTATCCTAGTGTGTCTGCTTCCCACTGATAAGTGTTGGTAGTAACTAACCCAGAATGTCTGCTTCCCACTAAGAAGTGCTGGTGCTCACTATCCAGGACTGGCTGCTTCCCACTGAGAAGTGCTGGTACTCACTATTCCAGAGTGTCTGCTTCCCAATGGGAAGAGTTGGTAGTCACTATCCCAGAGTGTCTGCTTCCCACTGAGAAGTACTGGTACTCAATATCCCAGAGTGACTGCTTCCCAATGGGAAGTGTTGATAGTCACTATCCCAGAGTGTCTGCTTCCCAATGGGAAGTGTTGATAGTCACTATCCCAGACTGGTTGCTTCCTACTGAGAATGGCCAAGGGCCCAGGAACCCCGTCCTCAATCCATGGCAGTGTTGCTGCCAGAAAATGAAGACCAGGGTGGGAACGCTCTCCCTGGGGCCCATTTGGAGTTCCTGGCCCCAGCGGCGCTGAGGAGGTCTCCCCTGTGGGGCCCGTCCTGGGTGGTTTCTTCCTCAGCGGTCCCAAGGACGGGGTCCAGGATGGGAGGCTCTCATTCCAGGGCCCGCTGGGGACCGGGTTAGAGCTCCTGAAGCTGGCCAAACAGGGGAAGCCACCCTGAGGCCGATGGAACTCTGTCTTAGGTCATTGGTGGTGTGGCAGCCTGGAGGACACAGTCCAGAGTGGTAGTGCCCACCTTGGGGCTCAGCAGAGCCTCAGGCCCTAGTTGGAGCCACTGGGCCTAGTCGTGCCACAAGGGGGCCCAAGCTACTCACCCGCTAGGGTCTCAAGGCGCTGGGGGGGGGAAGCTGCTTCTGCTCGAAAAGCCAGGGCTTGAGTTGCTTCCTGAAGGAGAGATGGTCCTGGGTGAGTCATAGGTGGGTGGGGAGGGTGTTCCAGGCCTTGGCCGCCAGGTAGGTGAAGGATCTTCCTCCGGTGGTGGTTCTGCGGATCCGTGGGACGGTGGCAAGGGCGAGGCTGGCGGAGCGGAGCTGGCGGGTTGGTGTGTAGAACGTGAGGCGGCTGTTGAGGTATTCGGGGCCCAAGTCGTGGAGAGCCTTGTGTGCGTGGGTGAGGAGTCTGAACGTGATCCTTTTGCTGACAGGGAGCCAGTGCTGGTCCCTCAGGTGGTCGGAGATGTGGCTGTGTCGGGGGATGTCCAAGACGAGTCCTGCTGAGGCGTTCTGGATGCGCTGTAGTCTTTTTTGTAGTTTGGCGGTGGTCCCAGCGTAGAGGGTGTTCCCGTAGTCCAGACGGCTGGTGACAAGGGCCTGGGTGACCGTTTTCCTGGTGAAAGTGGGGATCCAGCAGAAGATTTTACGGAGCATGCGGAGTGTGTTGAAGCAGGAGGAGGTAACTGCGTTAACTTGCCTGGCCATCGTGAGGGAGGAGTCAAGGATGAAGCCCAGGTTGCGTGCATGGTCCGTGGGCTTGGGTGAGGGGCCCAGAGCAGGGGGCCATCAGGAGTCCTCCCAGGCGGAGATGGATGGGCCGAGGATGAGACTTCCGTCTTGTCTGAGTTCAGTTTCAGGCGGCTGAGCTTCATCCAATCTGCGATGTCTTTCATTCCGTCCTGGAAGCTGGTTCTGGTGGAGGTGGGGTCGTTGGTGAGGGAGAGGATCAGTTGGGTATGGTCGGAGTAGGAGATAATGTTGAGGTTGTGCTTGCCTGCGATGGCTGCGAGGGGGCTCATGTAGACGTTGAAGAGGGTGGGGCTGAGCGAGGAGCCTTGAGGTAAGCCGCAGATGATCTTGGTGGCTTCTGCGAGGAAGGGCGGGAGACGGACTCTTTGGGTTCTGTCAGAGAGGAAGGAGGTGATCCATTCCAGGGCTTTCCTTGGATCCCGGCGTGGCGGAGGCGGGTTGTTAGGGTGCGGTGGCAGACAGTGTCGAATGCAGCGAAAGGTCAAGCAGGATGAGGGTGGCGGTTTCTCCGTTGTCCAGTAGGGTCCGGATGTCGTCGGTGGCCGCGATGAGGGCGGTCTCGGTGCTGTGGTTCGCTCGGAGCTGTGGTTCGCTCGGAATCCGGACTGCGATGGGTCGAGGGAGCCGTTCGTCTCCAGGAAGGCTGTCAGATGTTTGTTGGCAGTTTTCTTGATGACTTTTGCAGGGAAGGGGAGGAGCGAGGTGGGGTGGAAGTTCTTGAGGTCTGAGGGTTCTGCAGTGGGTTTCTTCAGGAGGGCGCTGATCTCTGCGTGCTTCCAGCTCTCCGGGAAGGTGGAGGATATGAAGGAGTTGTTGATGATGTCCCGAAGTATGGGTGCGATGATGGAGTCGGCTTTGTTGAAGATGTGGTGTGGGCAGGGATCGGCTGGGGAGCCCGAGTGGATGGTGTTCATCGTGTGGGTGGTATCTTCCGTGCTGACCTGAGTCCAGGCGCACATGATGGTGGTGGGGGGTGTAGGTTCGGTGGTGGGGTACGTGTTCTGAGCGCCGAAGCTGTCGTGTATGTCGACGATCTTACGGTGAAAAAAGGTGGCCAGAGAGTTGCAGAGGTCTTGAGAAGGCGTGATGTCATTTTCGCTGGCGTTGGGGTTGTAGAGCTCTTTCACAACATTGAAGAGTTCCTTGCTGTTGTGGGTGTTGTTGTCCAGTCGTTCTCTGAAGGATGACCTTTTGGTGGTGCGGATCAGCTGGTGGTGTTTGCGGGTGGTGTTCTTGAGGGCTGTCATGTTATCTGTTGACTGGTTGTGACGCCAGGCTTTTTCGAGGTCACGGCAGGATTTCTTGGAGTCTTTGAGATTGTTGGTGAGGTTGCTAAGAGGGTTTTTCAGTGGAGCAAGGGTGTTGGCGCAGTCGGTCATCCACTGTGTGAGGTTGCGGGCTACTTCGTCGGGGTCCGTGGTGTTGGTGGGAGGGTTTAGGCGCAAGGAGGTGGTGAGTTGGTCAGTGGTGATCTTGCTCCAGCATCTCGGGGTGTTTGTTGAGGGCGGTGGTGGGTCATTGTTTTCCTGAAGTTGAAGTGTACGCAGCTGTGGTAGGTCCAGTGGAGCTCGTTGGTGTGACAGGGTCGAGCGTGTTGCCGGCGTAATGGGTGGGGGTTTTGACCAGTTGCTTGAATCCGAGGTTGGCGAGGTTGTCTAGTAGGGCGGTGGTGTTGTTGTCCTGGTTGTTGTCCAGGTGGAAGTTGAGGTCTCCTAGGAGGATGTAGTCGGGGGAGGCGAGGGCGAGCGGGCTGATGAAGTCTACAATGGCCTCACTGAAGTGTGAGCGTGGTCCCGGGGGTCTGTAAATGAGGGTTCCTCTGAGGGTGGTCTTGGGGTCGGTGTGAATCTGGAAGTGCAGGTGCTCTGCGGTGGCGAGGGTGTCGTCGGTGTTGGTTGTGATGCGGATAGTGTTTCTGTGGGCGATGGCGATGCCTCCTCCGGTCTGGTTGACGCGGTCCCTCCGGATGATCTTGTAGACGTCTGGGATGGCAATGGCGATGTCGGGAGCTGGGGAGGCGTTCATCCAGGTTTCCGTGAAGAAGGCGACGTCTGGTGTTGTTTTGTCCAGGAGGTCCCATAGTTTGACGGCGTGCCTGTGGATGGAGAGGGTGTTGAGCAGGATGCACTTGAGGTGGTTATTGTTGGCGGCTGTTTTGGCTGGCGCGGTGCAGGACTGAGTGCAGGTGAAGTAGCAGGCGTGACAGGTGAAGGCTCCGTCGGTTCGTTTCGGGGTGGCTTGGTAGCAGGCTGGATGTCGGCCAGTGTTGAGTGCGTGGAGGGTGGCGGCATCGTAGCTACTTGGTCTACTATTCTACATAATAAACAAAAAAGGAAAGTACCTTATCGAACAAAGAGAAAGACATAAATAGGGAGGGGAGCTTTCCTCCAGAAGGAACACCAGCTTGGGAAATAGCAACCAAGAAAGGTTTGCACTCATGCATGTTGCTTAGCCAACAGCACAAATAAACATCTAAAGATGGGGATTATGATTCCTACTGAGTGGTACATTCCTCCATATTCCATTGAATAGAAAATTTGAGGAGGAGAATGCACTATTTAAAACTTCAGCCTAGGCCTCCACAATTTAAAGCCTTAAATCTTTGGGAGCACATGGTGAGTGAGACGAAAAGGATAACATTTGCATCAAAGATCCGCAGTGGGGTTCATACATGGAGAAGTGTGCAGGATGAGGAAAGGCAGAGAAAATGGAGGGAGAAAGTCTTTGAGACAGTCAGAGCCTATCCCTTGATAGAAAGAGAGAGAAAAAGAAATGCCCAAAAAGGAGACAGTAGAAGAGAGTGGGGAGGAGGATGCCTTCATAGACAAGCTCCTCAGCATGAGACCACACGTATGTAGCAAAGCAGGTGCTGCCCCCAACTGCTACAACACCAGCAGTATCAGAGGTTGGGACAGTCACAGATGCTTGCACACCTCCAAGCAATACAGCAACCACTGTTTCTCCCCCCGCCCCCAGATCATCACCCTTATAGCAACTAGTGCATTGTGCTTGTGGGGTACCATAACCACGTCCCCAGTCAAGCAACTTGTCAACCCATCCCAAGTGTACCTCAGGACTCCGCACAGATCCCTGGAGTAATGGCATCATCACCCTTGCCAAGAGAGAATTTAACTAATATTGTGATGACTATTCCAGCCTTACCGGTGAACCTGAAAAGCTTAGAGCAAACCCCACAATAACATAACGTAGCCCAGTTAAAAACTGAATTCAAAGAAATCATTAAGGGAAATGTGGGAATGGCTTTTCTAGTCAAGTCAAGTCAAGTCAAGTAATTTATATAGCGCACTACATACCCAGAGGGTCTCAAGGCGCTTAGGAAGGGGAGGAGGATTACTTGTCAAATATCCACGTTTTAAGTTGCTTTCTGAATGCTAGGTGGTTCTGGGTGAGGCGAAGGTAAGTGGGGAGTGAGTTCCAAGTTTTAGCAGCCAGGTATGAGAAGGATCTGCCTCCCATGGTGGTCTTGTTGATGCGAGGTACAGTGGCGAGGGCTTGGCTGGAAGAACGTAGTTGGCGGGAGGGGGTGTAGAAGGACAGTCGTGAGTTGAGGCATTCTGGTCCGATGTCGTAGAGTGATTTGTGTGCGTGGGTTAGCAGTCGGAAAGTGATTCTCTTATTGACGGGTAGCCAGTGAGAGCTGTCTGCTTTACATAAGCAAGGAAGCACCGAGAGTAGCGAGAGAGGCACATAAAGCAATGGGAAAGGTGGTGAATAAATGCAGGATAAAAACCCTAGAACTAGGGTTTCTATTGGACTAGGGCTTAGGGCTTAAGTTCTGATTGGCTTATAGGGTTGGGGTCTGACTGATTCCTAGGACTGGGGTTTAAATTGGACCTAGGGCTTAGGACTTCAGTTTCAATTGGCTCTCAAAGGGTCAAGTTCTGAGTGGTTCACATGGCTATGGTTTCTATTGGACTTATGGCACAGGGTTTGGGTTTTTATTGGTTGCTAGGGCTGTGATTGGTTAATAGCGTCAGGGCTCTCATTCCCTCTCAGGTTTAGGGCTAGGGTTCTGATCGTTTAGGGCTAGGCTTCCCATTAGAGCAAGGTCACCTGATTTAGAGAGATTTAACCTTATGGCTCTGGCCATTTTAGCCGGGCATCAAGTCTAAAGACGGGAGGACAAATGCAGTTTTCAATTTGGGCCTGTTTGGTCCAGGTCAGACCTACAGTCAGAAATGCTATGCAATTTCCATTTACTAGCAACTACTTTAAGTTATTCCAATCCTTAGACATACAAACGCAGACTCAGCAAACACACACTGCTCATTTACAACAAACAAACAAACGTTAACCACGTTTTATTGTCTCATGACCACTAGAAAATACCACAAACCAGATCTATACACTATTCAACCCCTACTGCCACACAAGGACACCTTCACTTCCAAACAAACCACCACTCTGTCTTATACCACTACCAAATCCACATGTCACCAGCACAACACAAAGCCACATTACACATAACTTTAATCTAAAAAAAACACATAACTTTAATCACTTCAAACACAAACTCCCTGTTCATATATAACATCAGCTTTACCCTCCGCTTACTCCTAACAGACCCATTCCCTGGCCACCAACCCTATATTCAACCCTCTCTCATATAATTCACGACCTCCTCCTCTTTCTACCAAAAACACACAACCAAACAATCCTTAGACTCCAAACAATACCAAAACCTTATGAGTTACAGCATGTAGAAAAGCAGAGTCTACTTTCACGGTCACCCCCACTTTTTGCTGGTGTTATTCTGTCTTTCTGACTAGTCTGACTGGATTCCTGTTAATCAGGACCCCAGTCACTGTGCTCTCTCCCTACATTGTACTTGGTAAATACTTTTGGTACCTTACTAATTGGCTACTGGTGTACCCTTCTAAGGGCTAGATGTAGGTAAATCTAATTTACCCATTCATAAATACCGAATTTTACCGATTCTGTATTTATGAATCGGTAAATTAGAAGGAGTTAGATGTAGGTAATTTTTTTAACACAATTACCGAATCTGTAAGATTCGGTAATTATCGATTCGGTAAATACCGAATCGGTATTGCCCATTGATTCCTATGGGCCTTGAAGCCCATAGGAATTAATGGGCAATACCGATTCGGTATTTACCGAATCGGTAAATACCGAATCCAACAAGGGTGCAGGGGGTGTCACTTTGACACCCTCTAGCACCCCAAGTGCAGGCTTGTGTGCCATGTGGCACACATGCATGCCCTAAAGGCATGTCTGTGTGTCACATGGCACAGGTGTGCATGCACAGATGTGCATGCACACCTGAATTCGGTATTTTACCACCCAATAGGATTGGGTGGTAAAATACCGACTCTTAAGGGCCTGTCGCACTGAGAACTGTGCCACCTATATTTGGAATTACAGAATCGGTATATTTACCGATTCGGTAATTTACTGAATCGGTAAATATACCGATTCTGTAATTTTCAGCCCCCTGCATAGCAAAACCCAAATACCGGTCAGTAAAGGCCAAAATCGGCCGTACCGTCCAGTATTTGGGCTCCTACATCTGGCCCAAAGTCCCTAGTATATGGTACTGAGGTACCCAGGGCATAGGTACATCAGGGGTCTTCCATGTGCTGCAGAATATATTGTGCCATCCATGAGAGGCCACTCAAACTGTGACTACAGCTCTGCCCTTGTAGCCTGTTTGAGCCGGTGCTAGAACCACTTACGAAAGATATACGTTTCCTTATGTCTGAGGTCACTGCACTTAAAACCTATAAGTCACCCCAAGGCAGGCCTTTCAATCCTGAGGGCAGGGTGCTTGGTTGTAAGTGTGAGGGTGCCCTACATGAGACGGACACCCACTACAAACCTAAGAATCGATTCTTCCGGCTTTGTAAGTGCGGTCAGCCATTTTAGACATGTAGTGGACATCCTGTCAATTACGAGATATCAATATATTGGCTGCACGAAACCGGTCATGCGGTCATGTTTGATATCAAACATGTTGGAATCCTGCTCCAACACTGATTCCAGTGCCGGATGTGGGATCCCATGTATGAGGGGCTGCACTAGTATTGTATTGTATGGCATACTTGTATAGCGCAAAACAGTCACCCAAAGGGTATCCTGATGCTTGACTTGATCAGCCATACGCTACTTTATACTGCCTCAAATTTTTACAGCAACTTGGGAAAAAGGTGAATTTTTAATCCTTTTTTAAAGGAGGAGAGATCCTCCTGACTTCTCAAGGGCAAGGGTAGAGCATTGCACAATTTAGCTGCAGCAAACCTGAAGGAGCGTCCGCCCATCCGCATCCTCAAAATTTTAGGAATAACCACCAAGCGGGCGGAGGAGGAACGAAGGGATCTAGTGGGGATATATCAGGAAAACATCGTCTGCAGCGAAGAAGGCCCCTGGCCATGAAGGGCCCTAAAAACAAGACACAGTGCTAGACATAGTGAGCCCCCTGTATTACCGGTACCAGCCTTTCACGGTCCAACAGCCAGCTAGCGCTGCTGCCGACCACAGTTACAATTCTGTCCACCTGCTGCTGAGCCAGGCTTGAGCAGGGTCAGGTAGAACAATAGTTTTCCTGCCACAGGGAAGTGTCACCACCTCCCAGACAGGACTCAGTGTATTGGGCTAGGGTTGGGGCGCTTTCCAGTGCCACCAGACTGATTTTAAGGGCAGATTTACTGCCCTCCTTGCATACTCCAGTTAGAACCAGTAGAGGAGCCATTGGCTTCCGCTCTGGAGCACAACTGGACAAAGGACATGGGAGTATCCTCCCTCTGTCCAGCCCCGCCTCTGCGAGGGAATTCTGAATTGTCCCAACCTTTTCCCTAGGGTACTTAAGGGCTTACCTGTGGGTGGCTCTCCAGATTCATCATGCGACAAGATTCAGATCTGAAACCACTTCATCTTGAACCGTCTGGGCATTTTGGCCTTCAGTGGACTCAGCTTTGGGAACCAAGACTGCATCTAGGAAGATTCCTTCGGCTCCTGATCTCATTGTCCTGCCAGTCTACTGAGTTGTCTATGCCTGTGCTACCTACAGGTTCTTCTCCAGACCTGTGGACATCAAATACACCTCAAGGACTCACTGCATTTTGTGAGTTCGTTGGACCTTGCCGGTCACTACTCTGCACCTTGTCCGTAGGGAAGATTCTCCCTCATTGCTCTGGGGTGAAAACTGTTGAAGTGAAGTAGAGAATTTCCGGCTGGTAATGATTATTGGTGGTGAGTGCTCCTGCCTCCGCTATGATGTTGAGGTCAAGGAATGCCAGGGTGGTTGTGCTGGTTACATTAGTGAACCGCAGGTAGGGGTTCCTTTCATTCAAACAGGTGAGGAATGAGGTTAATGATTCTGGGGAGCCCTCCCAGATCATAAGGATGTTGTTAATGTAATGTCTCCACAGTAGGATATGCATACGATGTGGGTTCGTGGAGCCTGAGACATGTAGTTGTTCAAAATGGTGGCCGTAGAGTCCAGCCACACTGTGAGCAAAAATGCTCCCTATTGATGTACCATTTGTTTGGAGATAGAATTCGCCTTCGTACTCAAAGTAATTGTCCTTTAATGCAAGGGTGGCACATTTTAGAATGAATTCCCTGGGAGTGTGATATTCCCAGGGGCTGTGCATTAGTATGTCTTGGAGTACTTGTACAGTGGCATCTTGTGGGAGGCTAGTATAGAGGCTCTCTATGTCTACACTTCCATAATCTGGGTAGAAGGGTCAAAGGAAATGTCATTACAAGAACACAGCCAGAAATTCTCTCCTTCACTTCAACAGTTTTCACCCCAGAGCACTGAGGGAGAATCTTCCTTACGGACAATTCCTCTGTATCCGCAGGAACTGCAGCAACCTGAATATTTGCAAACAACAGGCCACCACACTCGAATCCAAACTACAGAAACGTGGATACCCGCCCAAAATCATCACTAAAAGCAAGAAACGGGCACAAAACCAAAACAGGGAGGCCTTACTCGAGAACACCACAAAAGAACAACCAGACACACCCATGACATGTGCAACCACATACAACGTGGCCTCAAACACAGTTGCCAGCATCATCATGAAACACTGGCGCATTTTCAACTCAGGGGCAAGAGACTGGGACAAACCACTCTTTGCGTACAAACATGCCAGCAACCTAAAACACCAACTAGTATCCACGCACCAAAAAAACAGACAGGAGTGAGCAACACAATCCACACAACATGAGGACTCCCCAAAGTCACCGGACACTACCCATGTAATGGTTGTAGTGTATGTCATCTCACTAAATAAACCAAAACACTCAACCTGGAACTGGCAAAAACATGGAAGCAGACGAAACACACTAACTGCAATTCAACCAACGTCGTCTACCTAATCACATGCCCCTGCGCCAACCGCTATGTGGGCAGGACATCACAAAAAGTGAGAACCCAAATTGTAGAACACCGCAGCACCATCAAATGCAAAAAGAGCTTCAGCCGTCTCACTGACTACTATATACAAAGTGGCCATACCCCGAATGAACTGACTTTGACTGTTATCAAACAATTCCACCTTGACCCACAGATACAATGGAAAAATACTGCTGGCAAAGGGACAGGGGTGAATTTACCGCTTGTCCACTGACCGTGAGGGTCTAAATGATTCCATCCCCTGGCACAGTCTTAGAGCCTAGATCGGGTCCATGAATATCCATCTCAACACACTGCATGTTAACCCAATCACTGAGCTCTGACACCCTACACGCACGGAGGGCGTGTCTTCAACACCTTACTCCCGAGTGATACACATCTCTGAGTCATGTGGGTCCCTCCTTAGGTTTGCGCTTCATAGTTATGTTTTATTTTAAACACTTGTTTTAAATATTTGCTTTTAATACCACACCCTGATCTTTAGATGAGATAAAACACACCCGGAGTTCTTCAACCCCGCGCCTCAGCGGCCTATGTGCACAGCACGAGTGATCGATTGTATTTTCCAGTCTCCATGAAAAAGCATACCCACGTGACACACACGTCATCACTGGGAGCCAGCACAACACCTGTTTGTCTGTCGTCTGTGTCTATCTTCCTCCACAGACGCTCCTGGCAACAATGCGAACACCTGCACTCACCGCTCTGGGTATTTAAACGCGGCACACACGGAGGCTCTTTTCCCATGAAGAGCCGCTGCAGCCGAACAGGTTTCAAGAGGGTCGTGACCGCCATTAGCATGAGTAACGAATACGAGATCTTCCAGCGCTACAACTGGGTAAGACTTTCTCCCTACAGGTCTTACAAAGCCCACGGGCCATTACTTTTTTCTTTCAGGGTCCATTCCTCTGCCGAGCATCTCTATTGGGGCATTCACTTCAAAACGATAGCGTAAGGATATACTACATAGTATCTACCTTATGTGTGTGTGCTTTACAACATAGCCCACCACACTTATCAGCGCATATTTCTGTAATAATCACCGTTCCGTACCACCAATACGGCCACACTTTTAACCACATATTACCAACATAATTTGCGCACCACCAGAAACGATATCATTTCACTGTTTATGTGGCAAATTTGCTAAAGATTCTTTCCTGTGTGTGCACAACGACAAGACGACACCCGAGGAGACCACACGAAAGATAAATCTGGCGAAGGTGAACACTTACATCACCCGTGCGGATGCGTATTTGACATCCCTTTACGCTAGAATATATTCATCTCTCAAAATTTCGATCAATCTACCACAAAACAAAAGGATAGCTGCCATCCTAGCATCTGGAGACTGGTGCAATCACAGTAGCTGAAGAAATTTGACCCAACTGATAAAAATCCAGAATATTAAATTACATCTCATCCATTCGCCCTGAAGAAGTCCTTCGGACGAAACGCGTTGGCTACTTTGTGAAGATTGAAAATAAAGAAAGAAAAGAATATATAATGGCTTACTGATATATTTTTTGACCTCTCTGATATTACTCACTGTACATTATATGGTGTGCCGAACTATTTCTTTGAATTGTGTGTGCAGTTATGCTTGGAGAGGGAATCCCCCCTCCCAAGGGTATGGCACCTTAGCACATGCAACACATTTTAAAACCACATACTCACCATTAGTACAGCATTCACTATCAAAGTTGATGTTATGTTATGTTATGTTATGTTATGTTATGTTATGTTATGTTATGTTATGTTATGTTACGTGAATTTGTACTGCGCACAGCTGCCCCAGCCAAGGGGCGTCCCGGCGCATGTCAAGGTAACACGCAACAACCACATGAGACACAACAGCTAAAGAGGGGGGAATCAAGTTTAAAATAGGAAAGTTTTAATCGCCTTACGGAAGGAAAGATCTTCCAACAGCCGAATCTCCACCGGGAGGGAATTCCACAGTTCGGCTGCTTTGACCCGGAAGGAACGATCACCGATACGGCACAACTTGTATCGAGGGGGGATGGTGAGAGCTTGGCCCAAGGATCTCAGATGTCGAGTGGGGACATACCAGGACAAGAGGCCCGCAAGAGTTTGAGGAGCCGTACCTTTTAGGATCTTGAAGGCCAAGCACAGTACTTTGAATTGGATTCTTGCTCTGACTGGCAGCCAGTGCAGCGCTTTCAGAGTACTGGAAAAGGGGCAAAATCTAGGAAGACCAACGATAGCTCTGGCGGCAGCGTTCTGGACGCGTTGGAGGCGAGTGACTTCAGCCAGGTTAGCACCCACCAGGAGAGAGCTGGCATAATCCAGGCGCGATATAACAGTCGCCTGTATTACCAACTGCCGGGTACGGGAGTCGAAAAACTTCAGGACTGGACGCAGAGCCCGGAGGATTCCAAAACAGCAAGCAGCCGTTTTCTTTGTGTGCCCCACAAAACTGAGAGTGGGATCCATCCACACTCCCAAGTTTTTTAATTCCGTCACCGGAAGGGGGGCCGGCCCAAGCTCCGCAGCCCACCCCCTGTCCCCCCAGAGATCCACCCTTCTACCGACGATCATGATCTCGGTCTTCTTCGCGTTGAGCTGGAGGCAGTTGGCCTTCATCCAGCTTGCCACCGCTCTAAGTCCGCTCTGAAACCTGGGGGCATCCTGGGGCGCACCCCGCTGATCGTAACCGCTAGCTGGGTGTCATCGGCATATGACACCATTGTCATACCCCACTGCCTGACAACATCAGCTAGCGGTCTCACGTAGAGATTGAACAACGTGAGGCTCAGCGAGTATCCCTGCGGCACTCCCTGTTTCAGAGGATGGAAATTGGACTGGAACGGCGGTACCGCAACGCTGAAGAGGTGACCATCGAGGAAGGACCGGAACCACTGGAGGGCGGACCCCCCTACTCCAATCTCTTCCAGGCGGTGCAACAGGATGGGATGAAAGACAGTATCGAAGGCGGCGCTTAGGTCTAATAATACAAGCGCCAAAGTCTGTCCTGCATCCATCAGTGTGCGAAGATGTTCAGCCATGGTGAGAAGGGCGGTTTCCGTGCTGTGACCAGCACGGAACCCGTTCTGGGTGGGGTCTAAGATGTTAGCTCGAATGAGGTGGTCGGAAAGAACCTTGTTCACGTGGGCCTCCACGATTTTGGTCGGCCAAGGGAGCAGGGAAATAGGCCGATAATTTTCCGGCTTTTCCGGGTCCAGAGAGGGTTTCTTTAAAATAGGAGAAACCACAGCCCGCTTCCAACTTGTTGGAACCATACCCGAGGCCAGCGAGATGTTAATCAGGGAGAGTACCGAGGTACGACCCACAAACAGCTGGTCTCTAAAAAGGGCTGGCTTAAGCGGATCGGCGGGCGACTCGGATTTCACCTGCTGAGCCAAGATGTCAAAACCCTCAGATGTCAACGGGGGCAGCACATGAAGCAGAGAATCTCCGTCGATGTTGCATGGAGTACCTGCCGGTGGCCTAGTATCAGGGAATGTTGAGTAGATGTTCTGTACTTTTTCTAAAAAGAACCGGGCAAGAGCCTCACAGTGCGCCGTAGAGCTCGTTGTTGTAGCCAAGGCTCGCTTTGCCACAAGGTCCTTTACCACTTTAAAGATGGTTTTTGATGGGTTAAGGCTATTGCCGAACTCTGCAGCGTAAAAAGCTGCCCGAGCCCGACATATAGCACGATGGTAAGAGGAAAGACAGTTTAATAAAAGGCCTGGATGAAATATGTAGACCTACCACTGGATTCAGGATTTCATAATGCCCACTCCACCTACATCCACAGCCTTGTTTTTAATGCTACCAGAGGACATTAAAGATAGCCCCCTTGGGCACTGGGACCACTGGACAGCTTTTAACTTGTTCACATATCACTTCAACATCACTGCACTCCCAGTAATATACAGCTCCACTGTAACACAGGCGTTGAAGCAGGCCCGGGACACTCTCAGTGTCACTGGGTAGGCCCGCTGGTGAAGCATGCCACCAACTAGGTTGGTGGGTGAGGGCTTCATGAAGGAACACCCTCTGTTCCCAATACATACAGTTCTGAGTCACTTCATCTCAAAACACCAGTCCATTCTTGATTACATATAATCTCCCTGTGGATATGGACTGGCTACCCAGTGCCCTCTCTCTCCTTGATAAACCATTACTATAGTGTACCTTTCAATTGATTTGAGAGACAGTCAGGGAGGTAGTCTGGCTCACTGGTTAGAGGCGGCAGACCCGAGAGCAGAGGACGGCCCGGGACCAGGGTTCGATTCCCGGCGCCGCAGGTTTCTGGACCAGGGTCAGCGGACTCGATAATTCTCTCGCCTCGGTGCCCACTCTGATCAGCATTCACACTCGGCAACTCTGGGCATTAGCTTGCCTCATCTTCACTAACGGCCCCACCAGACCGCCGGGGATGCCTGGTCTCACCCTGGAGATACCCATTAAGGGACCATCTCTCAGGGAAGCCAGGAAGGGTTTCGCAGTGGTCGTAGCGCCTTGGGACCCTACGGGTAAGTAGTGCGCTATATAAATTCCTATACATTTACATTTACATTTACATTTAGTCTGGGATTTTACAAGGAAATAAATTGGAATAACTAAGGATGCTTACCCACTAAAAATGACCTTCTAAACAAATGCTGTTTTCTTCCAAACCCATCCATATGAAATGATACCAGAGCTCATTGCAGGAATCACGCCTGTCATCGAGAGCATGATAAAACAGGGCATTCTAAAGGGAGTCTAGGTAACTCCCTGATCATGATCCAACAAAAGGCAAACAAAAAGTGGAGGATAGTTAAGGATCTCTAGAAAATTAACCAAATTGTTGTTCCATGCTAGCCCATGGTGCAGAACCATGCTGTGATCTTGTTCAAGATTCCCCCAGAGGCAGAGTGGTGTAGGGTGATCGATCTTTGTCAAGCCTTCTACTGTTTTCCATTACACGGAGAGAGCCAGATTCTCTTCTCGTTTCGGTTCAAAGAGAAGACTCTTATGCGGTGTGGCGCTCCTCAAGGGTTTACTGAGAGCCCACATACCTCAGTCAGATACTCAAAAATAACCTAGAATCCCTACAGCTGCCATCCAGTTCAGCCCTGTTCCAATACATCAATAATCTGTCGGATGCATCAATGATTAAGGAAGCCTGTAAAAAAAACAATTGTACTGACAATGGGCATATGGTTTCCCTGAAAAATTACAGTACTGTCAAAAGGGAGCCTTGTACCTGGGGTATGAGATAGAAAATGTAGTGCGTCAAGTGTCCCATGAACACATTGAGAAAATCCTTAAACTCAAATTCTCAACCACACACAGAGAAGTATGCATGCTCCTGGGTATGGTTGGCTACTGCCGACAGTGGATTCCAAACTTATCCTTTGCAAAGCCTTTTCTAGGGCTCACACACACTGATGTCAGTGACCCGATACCAAGGGACGATGAAAGCATGGAGCTCAAAACTTACACTTCAGTGCACCCGCTCTTGGAATGCCAGACTATACTAAAGAATTTGTACTTTTTTGTAATGAAATAGATGGGTTGTTGGGTTGTTTGTAGTAACACAAACCCATGGGGAGACAAAGTGTCCATTTGGTACTTCTCATCTACTCAAGATCTGTTGGCAGCACAGTTAACTGGACGTCTAAAAGCAGTTACAGTGGTAAGCCGTAGAATTCAGCAAACTGAAGGAATAGTGATGAATTATTAATTAGTAGTCATGGTTACCTGTACCCACCCACATCATTTAACAGCAGCTAAACCTGATATGGTAGAAACTTTTTGGCAGCCTAAAATGTTTACATCAGAAGGTGAAACAAACCACACCCTGCTTCTTTGTTGCCAACCCCAGAGGGAGATGATGAGGGCAATTTCAACCACAATGGTGCTACAGATTTGTGCATGAAACCAATACGTCTTGTACGCCTTCCCGAACTCGATCTTACTCTTTCTGTTGATGGGTCCTGCTTGAAAGACCGGCGCAGCAATTTAAGAGCTTCATATGATGCGTGCACCCTAAGTGGGGTGGTGGAAGCACTCTACATGTGCCGTGTAACATCTGAGCATGTGACTGAATTGATTGCCCTTACTAGAGCTTGTTGTACACTGACACTGGCAGCCAGTAAGGATTCGGAGTCGTGCATGACTTTGGGCACCTGTGGAGCCAGAGGATGAAGTGGAATTTGTTTTTTATTTTTCTGTGGAAGGCATATGTTGATGGCAGAACTGAGCCAGTTTTGAATGGCTGTAGCTTCTTCTATGTTTGTTATATTAGTGAAGGGCCTGGTGTCATTAAGATGAGTATTCAGCTTGATAGTGTCCAGCTTTTTCCAGTTCCTTATTACCCTGGGACCGGATGGGGCTTTACGAGAGATGGTCAGTCGCGGCATTGCTATTGTAAATTCCACTAGATAGTGGTCAGACCAGGGGATGGGTTTCGTTGGTTTGCAGACAATATTGTCTTGGTTGAAGAAGATTGGATCAAGGAGATTGCCTGCCTTGTGGGTTGGACCTTCGTTGTGAAGGGTGAGGTTTAAGGCCGATAGATCTGCTACAAAATTGGTGCTGGTGTGATTAGAGATGTCGTTTAGATGGATGTTTAAGTCACCGACTATCAGAAAGTTAGTTGCCTCTAATAAAAACTGTGCAATGAGCTCGGGAAAAGAGGCTGCCCAGGTGCTGGCTGTGCCAGGGGCTCGATATATTAAAGCACCGGATAATCTGAAGTTTGGAGATAACATGAGCTTAAAGGATCCAGCTTCACAGTTGGGGATGTCAAGATCTATCCATTGACATGTGTAAGAGTTTTGAAAAATAATAGCGAAACCGCCTCCCTCTTTATGTGTTCTGTTTTTGCTAATATAGCTGTAGTTAGCGGGTAGCGCAGCTGCTATGTCTGGACCCGAGCTATTAGTCAGCCAGGTCTCAGTGAGAAAAAGTGCAGTTGGTTGTGATGCTGTGAGTAGATCAAAAATGTCCCTTTTATGTTTTGGTAGTGACCTACAATTTACACTGATAAAGGAGTGGTTAATTAAGGGTTAAGTAGGAGTTGGTATATGCCGTATCGGTGGGAAGTCGGCAGTTTCCAGATCAATTTCATAGGGTAAGGAAAGGAGACAAAGGTTGCATTCAGAACATGTGAGAGGGGTATGTATACAATTTATGAACTTGCCTTTGGAGCATATAGGAGGAATACATACCAGAAGAGCCTCTTTCGAGTAGGTAATGTGGGAGTGGTTGGAAGAGCCAAGGGTCATGGCCACTGGCCGCGTCTGGTCGCGGACGGGCGCAGACGGGCAGGACTTTGGCTTGACTTCGGCGCGACATCGGCGCGACCGCGACCGCTGCGCGGCCGAGGACACTTGGGTTATATGGACAGGGGCGGAGTCAGCTGCAGATCGCTGATTGGTTGGGCCCGGGAAGTATCAATCACTTCCTCCGTGGTGGGCGTGGCGCCGTCCCTCCACTCAAACCAAACTTTTGGCGGTGGACCGGGGAGCAAGTGTGCTTTACATTTAATTAAGTGAGTGCATTACAAGTTTAAAAAACACATTCAATCACTTTAAAATCGTGTGCAAATCGTTGGTTTACCAGCGCTCGAAAAGCGTAGTCTCCTACGTGTCACTGCGCTCAGAATCAATAGAGCGAAAGGTAGGCGTGGCTTAAGAGCCTGTGGGGAGTCAGCTGCAGATCGCTGATTGGTTGGGCCCCGGAAGTATCAATCACTTCCTCCGTGGTGGGCGTGGCGCCGTCCCTCCACTCAAACCAAACTTTTGGTGGTGGACCGGGGAGCAAGTGCGCTTTACATTTAATTAAGTGAGTGCATTACAAGTTTAAAAAACACATTCAATCACTTTAAAATCGTGTGCAAATCGTTGATTTACCAGCGCTCGAAAAGCGTAGTCTCCTACGTGTCACTGCGCTCAGAATCAACAGAGCGAAAGGTAGGCGCGGCTTAAGAGCCTGTGGGGAGTCAGGTGCAGATCGCTGATTGGTTGGGCCCCGGAAGTATCAATCACTTCCTCCGTGGTGGGCGTGGCGCCGTCCCTTGACTCAAACCAAACTTTTGGCGGTGGACCAGGGAGCAAGTGCGCTTTACATTTAATTAAGTGAGTGCATTACAAGTTTAAAAAACACATTCAATCACTTTAAAATCGTGTGCAAATCGTTGGTTTACCAGCGCTCGAAAAGCGTAGTCTCCTACGTGTCACTGCGCTCAGAATCATCAGTTAGAGATGGCTAAATGGGGATAGATGGGATGTGTAAAACATGCAACTGAAATCTGGGTGCCTAGTGATGGGAAATCAGTCCTTCCAGGCTTAATATTGCCCGTTATGGTATGGCCCATGTGTGGTCCCACGCACAATGTCAATAGTCAACCACCATTGTATAGGTAGTGCATAACCAACATTAATATCGGAGCCGCGCCGTGTGGTATCTCTAGTGTTCTTTAATCACAAACCTTCTTCAGATTTCCGACCATTTCCAAGCTCATCACCTTTTTTTAGATCCTACAAAACCCTTGTGTTCCTCTCCCATAACCCCCTTGAACAAGGCTGTCCCCTATTTGAACAAGCTATCCCCATTCTCCACCCACACTATTCTGGAAGGATATTCATTCTTGTCACCACATTTTAGGCATTTTTATGTTCAAGGGAACAAGAGAATAGTGTCTAGGCAATAAGAGAGAGAGAGAACATTTTAAAATAGGAATTTTCAATTCCCAAGACCATTATGGACACTATACAGTTGCGACCTGCAATCCCATGGAGGCAAATCCATGTCACTGTACTTGACATCTTAAGATACACCCCAAAAACCCTTACAAATACAACATAAAACAGAACACAGACAGACGCATACGAAAAACACACCTTCTCTTCCATGTTCTGAAACCTAGAAAAAACATGGAAGGAAAAAATACTTTGACACCAACCTATTATTTTAATCAAAAATATATATTTATACATCCCTGAGTCCAGGGTGTATGGGAACTCATACAAACCTTACATTTAGGAAAATCCAAATATTTATTATACATCAACATTCTCCACTACTAAGAATGCACACTAAACCCAAAGGAACAATCCTTGTGTGTACAGTACCCTTCTATTTGCAGTCACAGGATATTGTGACAATATGTGGTTTTATGTTTGGAACCATGCCCAGAGTCTGTGGTGAGCCTTAAAGGAAGAGTTAACATCCACTGACAGAGCTGAATATGAACCTGTGTGCATCTTTTAATTTTGTTAATATCATAATTCGTTCTACATTGTATGAATTGTTGGTATCACATTTCTCGCATTTGGGGGACATTAGGGGCATATTATCAAGCAGGGCATTAAAATTATCGCTGTTTTAGCGGCACAAAACTGCTGCTAAAGCGGCGATAATGGGCTTGATAATATGCCCTGGAGAAGTCCAAAAGAAGCCCAGGTTCACACCAGAACATGGGTTTCTATTGGAATTCACAAGGCCATATTATCAAGCCAATTATCGCTGCTTTATCGGGCAATTTTCTGCGGCTAAAACTGCAATAATTTTTAACGCCCTGCTTGATAATATGCCCCTTAGTGTCGCCGGTCTTTCGAGCGGACCATAATGGCACAGAAAGACAGTCGAAGCAGGAGGAGATGGGCTTTCTCCATTACTGCACCTGGAGAGTCACTAGAGGCAGTGGGTTGGTCAATGGAAATGGGGTGCTGTTCTTTAACCGCTATCTCTAACCCTGTCCGGGCATTTACCTTTTTTCCTTTTTGTGAGTAAAGTTTTCTTTCACAGTTTATTGTTATATGTTGGTGGACATATTGGGGGTTTGATTCAAGACTCAAGGACTGATTAAATCAATTTATCAAATTTTATAGTGCAGCTATGCATTTCTATATATCTAGTAAGTTAGCTTTAAGTTTGTAGACCACTTTGGAAATAGACTAATCCAAGTCAAAAAAGCAGAAATGTTTATTGTAATTTTCTTTTTTGTAGCAACCACTGGTAAAATGTCACGCCGTCAATGGTATTACCACTAACCTCTGAAAGATGTCAGCAGGAACGATGGATGGAAGACTAGACCCCCTCCTCTCCAGAACGCACAATACACAGTGTAGGGGTAACACAACTATGCATAAATGCCTCCCGGGGAAAAAGGGGATTAAAACAAGACTTGAAATTCCGAAGGGCTTCTTAAGAATATCGGGACACCGTCCACCCACTCTCTCACCAGTTCTATGACCCTCAGGGGTGCTCTGCAGGTAAGGAAAAAAACAAGAACCAACAATTAGAAACCCCGTACTGCACTGGAATCACAATAACTATTGATCTCTAAAAGATAGGTACTAACGGTTGAGTGGAACTGGAACACTGTGAAAGCCCTCAGGAAGGTAATAAAAGAAACAGTACTTCATCGGGTATAACCAAGCCTTTTCAGGAGCAGCCTGGCAACAATTGGTCAAGGTTTTCAGATGAAGACAAAATCAGCAAGGAAGGTGCAAAAATAAGAAAAAACAAAATCAGCAAGGGTTTCTTTGTTTTGCACGCACCGGTACCGTTACGCCTGGATGCACCAAAGTTAATCCCCAGAAAGAGTATAGTGACGGAGACGACAACGCGCTCCTGCGCGGGTCTCACAAACGCCACTCGCTAGAGCGAGGCCACCCGTCTTACGATTGCGGGGACTCGCTAAATGTATCACGAACACAAAAGTAACTGGCTCGAGAAAACGCTGGAAAGCAGAATCCGATCTGCTCAATGACGCTCAAAGTACCTGGATCTCCGCACCGGCTTAACAGGCTAGGCTCCGTTCAAACCATTCGCAAGGTCCTGATTGACAAGCCCCGAGCCGTTATCTCCGAAGGCTTTTGTACTTACAATGCTTCCATTTCCGTGTCGGATGGGTCTCTGGGGAATGTAGTCCCGTAATCGCCAGGCTCCCTCTAGTGGCAAGATGCGGTAACCACATCTCCTGACTACCGCTATCCGTCCCTTCCAGACCCTGTCTCCCATGGTAATCGCTACAGAGCCCCCTCTCAAGGACCGACGTCCCGGCGGTCGACCAGGCTTGCCAGGATGAGCTGCATGAAACCGGTCCAACAACAGAGGGCAATGCAAATTGGCCAAAGGTTCCCAAGTTCTGTCCTCAACTCCATACCCCTTCCATGAAACCAAGTATTGCAACCTCCCTCGGGACAGACGGGAATCCAGTATCTCCTCCACCTCATACTCATCATCCCCGTCAAGATCAATGGGGCCAGGGCGAGAAGGAAGACGCATACCCACCCGACAGGGACGAAGCAGGGACACATGAAATACAGGGTGGAGCCGCCAGGAAAGGGGGAGTGACAATCGAACAGCCACAGGGTTGATAATCCCCTCAATTCCATAGGGCCCTATGTACTTGGGAGCCAACTTACCCCTTCCCTTCAAACGCAGGTTCCTAGTGGACAACCAAACCTTATCCCCTACCCTGTACTCAGGCTCAGGGACCCTCTTTCGATCAGCACATCGTTTCTGGGATGCTTGAGACAGAGCCAAGTGGTTCCTAGCATCAATCAAGACAGCCCTAAGATGAGCATGATGCTCCTGAATGGAAGGGTGATCGGAGGTGACAGGCCACTCGAAAGGGAGCATCTCGGGATGAAACCCATAGGAACAGAAAAAGGGTGAACACCCTAGGGTGGAGTGTTCAGCGTTATTGTAGGCGAATTCCGCCATCCAGACCAAAGGAAACCAGTCACCGGTGTTCTGCAGAGTGAAGCACCGTAAGTATTGTTCCAGGGACTGGTTAAGCCGCTCCGTTTTGCCATCAGTTTGAGGATGGAAACTGGTCGATAACCGAGCTTCCATACGCAAAGCTTGGCAAAGTGCCTTCCAGAAACGAGAGGTAAACTGAGAACCCCTATCAGTGATTAGGACTCTAGGTATACCATGAGCTCTCACTACATGCTGGAGAAACACCAAAGCCAGTTCAGAGGAGGTAGGCAGTTTTTCAGGGGAATGAAATGACCCATTTTTGTCAGATGATCTATTACGACCAGAATCATGGTATAGGTCTCACACAGGGGCAATTCCACGATAAAATCCATTGATACTGTATGCCAAGGAGAAGGTGGAATGGGGATGGGGCGTAGTAATCCCACAGGTTTAGAATGACTGGCCTTACTCTGAGCACAAACAGCACAATTCTGTACATAGTCTTTTGCATCTTTTCGCAGCGAGGGCCACCAAAAGGAACGTTCCATATTAGCGATGGTCTTATATTCTCCCAGATGACCTCCCAGCGTAGAATCATGACACCAAAGCATGGTCCGTTCTTGGAGGATTTTCAAGGGCACATATAGAGCATGATAATGGTACAGTAGGTCATCCTTGGAACTTCTATGTTCCGGTTCTTCCTGTATCCATGCAGCGCTGTCGATTCCTGACACGGCTACTTTGACGTCATCCAAGAAATCCCTTGATATCACAAGAGCCAGCGTTGATTCCGGAAAGGCCGCAGGAGAAATAATTGGAGGAGGCTCCACATCTTCCTTCTGCTGAGGTTCCGTGAGGTCCACCCTGCGAGATAGCGCATCGGCCTTGCCATTCTGGGGTCCAGGTCTATACTTTATGATAAAATCATAGTCCGAAAAAAAGAGAGACCATCGTAGCTGCCTGGGAGTTAGGGCTCGTGAAGTCTTCAGAAACAACAGATTTCGATGATCCGTATAAATCTCGACTGTATGTAGAGCCCCTAACAGATAATGCCTCCATTCTTCACATGCCCGTTTAATGGCCAACAGTTCTTTATCGGTAATAGAGTAATTCACCTCACAGGGTGTGAGTTTGCAGGAGTAAAAGGCCACTGGATGTAGCTGTCCCGTTTCAGGATGGCGCTGGGACAACACCCCACCCAAGGCATACTGTGAGGCGTCCGTTTCCACCACAAACGGGAGACTGGGATCTGGATGCCGCAGAATAGGAGCTTGAGTGAATCGTTTTTTCAACGTTTCAAAGGCTTGATCTGCTTCTGGAGTCCACTCAAAGGATACATTCTTTCTCAGCAATCTGGATATGGGAGTAAGAATGCGAGAGAAATCCTTGATAAACCGTCTGTAGTAGTTAGCAAACCCCAGGAAACTCTGTACAGACTTAACGTGTGTAGGGGCTGGCCACTTGGTTATTGCTTCTACCTTGCTCATGTCCATTTGGAACCCCTGGGCGTTGATGACGTATCCCAAAAAAGCCACCTCCTCAACATGAAATAGACACTTGTCTAGCTTGGCAAACAGGGAATGGATACGGAGACGATCCAGCACCGTTTTCACGTGGCAGATATGTTCTGCGATGTTACGAGAATATATCAGGATATCATCGATATATACGATGCAGATTGTTTCCAACAGCCCTCTTAATACTTCATCCATGAAGTATTGTAATGCAGCAGGGGCGTTGCATAGCCCAAAAGGCATCACTTGGTACTCAAATAAGCCGAACTTTGTACGGAAGGCGGTTTTCCATTCATCACCGGTCTTTACCCGTACCAAGTGATAAGCACCACGAAGATCCAATTTGGTGAACACCTGAGCCCCTCGAAGCTGGTCCAGAAGTACGGGTATGAGGGGCAACGGGTATCTATTCTTTATGGTCACTTTGTTTATAGACCTATAGTCTATACACGTTCGGAGTTCATCACAGTCTTTTTTCGTTATGAAAAAGAGAGGAGACGAAGCAGGAGAGGTAGA
Organism: Lissotriton vulgaris; assembly: GCF_964263255.1. Classification (NCBI taxonomy): domain Eukaryota; kingdom Metazoa; phylum Chordata; class Amphibia; order Caudata; family Salamandridae; genus Lissotriton; species Lissotriton vulgaris. Next base: position 184,321 of record NW_028246765.1, on the reverse strand, counting down.
ATGGCGAATAAACCCTGAAGCAAGGAGTTCCTCCAAGTATGACTTCAAATATCGTGTTTCAGGCTCAGTCAGAGCATATACTCGGCTGCAGGGTATATCTGCCCCGGGAACGAGATCAATTCGACAATCATAAGGTCTGTGTGGTGGTAGGGTTGTTGCTTTCTTTTTGTCGAAGACATCCAAGTAAGAAGAGTATTCACGGGGAAGAGAGGTAGCACAGCAGTACATTCCTTCTATACATCCTTGGGCAAGAAGAGCGGCCTGTGATTCAAGGTTGTCATCTGACGCCTCTGGAGGGCAGCAATGTTCTTGACAATACTGAGATGTCAAAGACACCGTACGGGCAGCCCATTTCACAACGGGATCATGTAATGTCAACCAGGGCATTCCGAGGATGAGGCGGAACTGAGGAGCGTCAATGATGTCAAAATGTATGGTTTCCTGATGATTCTCACATACATACATCACTAGGGATACTGTGTGAAAACAAACTGGGCCAGAGGTCAGGGCCTTACCATCCACGGCTTTCACCATTTCAGGGATCTTTTTCTTCTCTTTTGGAATGCCCATCCTCCGGGCATACTGTTGATCGATGAAATTTCCTGTGGCTCCCGAATCCAACAGGGCAGACACTGTAAACGAATTATCTTCGGTTAGTCTCAAAGATACCGTAATACACATATGAGCCACCGAAGGCTGCATAGTATTTGCAAGGTACAAAGGGATCCTTTCTTCTTTGGCCATACCCAAGACGGAGATCCCGTCCGTACTTGGGCTCTTCAGTTTTCCGACTCCTGTGTTACTGCAACTTGGTTTCAGGGACTCGGACTAGGATTGGATGTTTTTCCTCTCGCCCGGCATTCTTTTATGAAATGGCCACTTTTCCCACAATAGTGACACAGCTTTTGCAGGCGTCTTTTCTCTCTCTCTTCAGGAGTCAATGGACCCCTCACTCCTCCGATTTGCATGGGTTCTACTCCCATCCCAGGCTTAGTATATTCCTCTGGTGGAGGGCGAGGCTTCGGAAAATACGAACGTACTTCTCCTCTATTCTTGTCCCCTTTTCTGTCTTGCACTCTGTGGTCAAGTTGTACCGCAAGATCTATTAATTCGTCACAGGTCTTGGGCAATTGTACCACTTGGGATAATACGTCCTTTAACTCCCCACGTAATCCCTGATAAAACAAAGAGGTACGTTTTTCAGGAGGCCAGTCGGTTTCCACTATCAGCCGATTAAACGTGGTGATGTATGTCAACAGATCCTGTGATCCTTGACGAAGTGTCATCAGTTCACGATCTAGAGACAGCATGTGTGTTTTTCTATCAAACAACTTTCTCATTTCGCTACAAAAGTCCTGGAAGTTGTGTAGTACTGGGTCATTCCTTTCCATTAATGGAATTGTCCAACTGGCGGCATTTCCCCCCATGTATGACATCATGAACGACGTCTTGGAAGCATCATCCACAAAAATGGTTGGTTTACAGAGGAAATGGAGCCTGCACTGGTTCAGAAATGTTTCGAATTTCTTAGTGTCCCCATAGAATCGCTCTGGAGGTGCTAATGGTATACCTGGGTTTTGGATGACATGGACTGTGGGACCAGGACTGAAAGGAGAGGGTGTAGAGGGTTGAGAAGTAAAGAACCCACCTCCCATGGCCGCCCCATCCTGATTTTGATTAGGGGGGGGGGGGGGTGTTGCTTCCCTAATATAACTCCTCCCTTTCCGAGATATGCCTGCCACCTCCCGTCTTAGCGAACTCACTTCAGTTCGGAGGTCCGCATTCTCTTGTCGTGAGGCATGTACCTCCTGTTGGAGTGTGGTGACACTCTCCGACAAGGTAGCCAACACCGTATTAGTATCCATCGCTCAGGCTGACGAATTTCGTGGACTTGTCAATCTGTCACGCCGTCAATGGTATTACCACTAACCTCTGAAAGATGTCAGCAGGAACGATGGATGGAAGACTAGACCCCCTCCTCTCCAGAACGCACAATACACAGTGTAGGGGTAACACAACTATGCATAAATGCCTCCCGGGGAAAAAGGGGATTAAAACAAGACTTGAAATTCCGAAGGGCTTCTTAAGAATATCGGGACACCGTCCACCCACTCTCTCACCAGTTCTATGACCCTCAGGGGTGCTCTGCAGGTAAGGAAAAAAACAAGAACCAACAATTAGAAACCCCGTACTGCACTGGAATCACAATAACTATTGATCTCTAAAAGATAGGTACTAACGGTTGAGTGGAACTGGAACACTGTGAAAGCCCTCAGGAAGGTAATAAAAGAAACAGTACTTCATCGGGTATAACCAAGCCTTTTCAGGAGCAGCCTGGCAACAATTGGTCAAGGTTTTCAGATGAAGACAAAATCAGCAAGGAAGGTGCAAAAATAAGAAAAAACAAAATCAGCAAGGGTTTCTTCGTTTTGCACGCACCGGTACCGGTACGCCTGGATGCACCAAAGTTAATCCCCAGAAAGAGTATAGTGACGGAGACGACAACGCGCTCCTGCGCGGGTCTCACAAACGCTACTCGCTAGAGCGAGGCCACCCGTCTTACGATTGCGGGGACTCGCTAAATGTATCACGAACACAAAAGTAACTGGCTCGAGAAAACGCTGGAAAGCAGAATCCGATCTGCTCAATGACGCTCAAAGTACCTGGATCTCCGCACCGGCTTAACAGGCTAGGCTCCGTTCAAACCATTCGCAAGGTCCTGATTGACAAGCCCCGAGCCGTTATCTCCGAAGGCTTTTGTACTTACAATGCTTCCGTTTCCGTGTCGGATGGGTCTCTGGGGAATGTAGTCCCGTAATCGCCAGGCTCCCTCTAGTGGCAAGATGCGGTAACCACATCTCCTGACTACCGCTATCCGTCCCTTCCAGACCCTGTCTCCCATGGTAATCGCTACATAAAAAGAAAACCCTGACGAAGGCTCAGCCGAAACGCGTCGGTAGCCAGCAATCAAAACCATTGTATAGAGAATGGGCTAGCAAATATCATATTTGTCCTTCTCTTCTTCTTGTTGTATGCTGAACTTCAACTGAATACAAAAATTGTAGTTATTGATACATATAGGGTCATTTGTAATATATTGTTTGGTGGTTTAACTATTTTTTTATCATGATATTGAATCTTGCATTATAGGAAGAACTAATCATGTTTGATATTTAATGTTCATGTATGTATGTAATTTAATCAACTGTTGTTAAAAATAACGGATAAATAGTATGCAAAAAATGAGAAAATAATACATTAAAAATATATTTACTTCTAAACATGTTGTCTCCTGCATTTGGATTGAATGGTGGTTTACAGGCTATGAGCTTTATTATTATCCAGCACTGAGCCCGGTGCGTCCTTCCTCTTTTTACCAATACTGTTGTTTCCTTGATAGGGTAGTATCCTTTTGTCAGAGCCCCCTTTTTTCCAAAGCTAGTGCGGCACTCAACCGTTAGTTCAAACCCTCTGTACTAGTGCGGCACTCAAGCGTTACTCCAAACCCTCTGTACTAGTGCGGCACTCAAGCGTTAGTTCAAACCCTCTGTACTAGTGCGGCACTCAAGCATTAGTCCAAACCCTCTGTACTAGTGCGGCACTCAAGCATTAGTCCAAACCATCTGTACTAGTGTGACACTCAAGCATTAGTCCAAACCCTCTGTACTAGTGCGGCACTCAAGCATTAATCCAAACCCTCTGTACTAGTGCGGCACTCAAGCATTAGTCCAAACCCTCTGTACTAGTGCGACACTCAAGCATTAGTCCAAACCCTCTGTACTAGTGCGGCACTCAACCGTTAGTCCAAACCCTCTGTACTAGTGCGGCCCTCAAGCATTAGTCCAAACCCTCTGTACTAGTGCGGCACTCAAGCATTAGTCCAAACCCTCTGTACTAGTGCGGCACTCAACCGTTAGTCCAAACGATCTGTACTAATGCGACACTCAAGCATTAGTCCAAACCGTCTGAACTAAGGCGACACTCAAGCATTAGTCCAAACCATCTGTACTAGTGCGACACTCAACCGTTAGTCCAAACCATCTGTACTAGTGTGGCACTCAACCATTAGTCCAAACCCTCTGTACTAGTGTGACACTCAAGCATTAGTCCAAACCCTCTGTACTAGTGCGACACTCAAGCATTAGTCCAAACCCTCTGTACTAGTGCGACACTAAAGCATTAGTCCAAACCATCTGTACTAGTGCGGCACTCAACCGTTAGTCCAAACCATCTGTACTAGTGTAGCACTCAACCGTTAGTCCAAACCCTCTGTACTAGTGTGGCACTCAACCGTTAGTCCAAACCATCTGTACTAGTGTGGCACTCAACCGTTAGTCCAAACCCTCTGTACTAGTGCGACACTCAAGCATTAGTTCAAACCCTCTGTACCAGTGCGGCACTCAACCGTTAGTCCAAACCCTCTGTACTAGTGCGGCACTCAACCGTTAGTCCAAACCCTCTGTACTAGTGCGGCACTCAAGCGTTAGTTCAAACCCTCTGTACTAGTGCTACACTCAAGCGTTAGTTCAAACCCTCTGTACTAGTGCGGCACTCAACCGTTAGTCCAAACCCTCTGTACTAGTGCGGCACTCAACCGTTAGTCCAAACGATCTGTACTAGTGCGACACTCAAGCATTAGTCCAAACCCTCTGTACTAAGGCGACACTCAAGCATTAGTCCAAACCATCTGTACTAGTGGGGCACTCAACCGTTAGTCCAAACCCTCTGTACTAGTGCGACACTCAAGCATTAGTCCAAACCCCCTGTGCTAGTGCGGCACTCAACCATTAGTCCAAACCCTCTGTACTAGTGCGACACTCAAGCATTAGTCCAAACCCTCTGTACTAGTGCGACACTCAAGCGTTAGTCCAAACCCTCTGTACTAGTGCGTCACTCGAGCATTAGTCCAAACCCTCTGTACTAGTGCGGCACTCAACCGTTAGTCCAAACCCTCTGTACTAGTGCGTCACTCGAGCATTAGTCCAAACCCTCTGTACTAGTGCGGCACTCAACCGTTAGTCCAAACCCTCTGTACTAGTGCGACACTCAAGCGTTACTCCAAACCCTCTGTACTAGTGCGACACTCAAGCGTTACTCCAAACCCTCTGTACTAGTGCGGCACTCAAGCGTTACTCCAAACCCTCTGTACTAGTGCGGCACTCAACCGTTAGTCCAAACCCTCTGTACTAGTGCGTTACTCGAGCATTAGTCCAAACCCTCTGTACTAGTGCAGCACTCAAGCATTAGTCCAAACCCTCTGTACTAGTGCGTCACTCGAGCATTAGTCCAAACCCTCTGTACTAGTGCGGCACTCAACCGTTAGTCCAAACCCTCTGTACTAGTGCGTCACTCGAGCATTAGTCCAAACCCTCTGTACTAGTGCGTCACTCGAGCATTAGTCCAAACCCTCTGTACTAAGGCGACACTCAAGCATTAGTCCAAACGATCTGTGCTAGTGCGACACTCAAGCATTAGTCCAAACCCTCTGTACTAGTGCAGCACTCAAGCATTAGTCCAAACCATCTGTACTAGTGCGTCACTCGAGCATTAGTCCAAACCCTCTGTACTAGTGCGGCACTCAACCGTTAGTCCAAACCCTCTGTACTAGTGCGTCACTCAACCGTTAGTCCAAACCCTCTGTACTAGTGCGTCACTCGAGCATTAGTCCAAACCCTCTGTACTAGTGCGTCACTCGAGCATTAGTCCAAACGATCTGTACTAGTGCGACACTCAAGCATTAGTCCAAACCCTCTGTACTAAGGCGACACTCAAGCATTAGTCCAAACCATCTGTACTAGTGGGGCACTCAACCGTTAGTCCAAACCCTCTGTACTAGTGCGACACTCAAGCATTAGTCCAAACCCCCTGTGCTAGTGCGGCACTCAACCATTAGTCCAAACCCTCTGTACTAGTGCGACACTCAAGCATTAGTCCAAACCCTCTGTACTAGTGCGACACTCAAGCGTTAGTCCAAACCCTCTGTACTAGTGCGTCACTCGAGCATTAGTCCAAACCCTCTGTACTAGTGCGGCACTCAACCGTTAGTCCAAACCCTCTGTACTAGTGCGTCACTCGAGCATTAGTCCCACTCAACCGTTAGTCCAAACCCTCTGTACTAGTGCGACACTCAAGCGTTACTCCAAACCCTCTGTACTAGTGCGGCACTCAAGCGTTACTCCAAACCCTCTGTACTAGTGCGGCACTCAACCGTTAGTCCAAACCCTCTGTACTAGTGCGTCACTCGAGCATTAGTCCAAACCCTCTGTACTAGTGCAGCACTCAAGCATTAGTCCAAACCCTCTGTACTAGTGCGTCACTCGAGCATTAGTCCAAACCCTCTGTACTAGTGCGGCACTCAACCGTTAGTCCAAACCCTCTGTACTAGTGCGTCACTCGAGCATTAGTCCAAACCCTCTGTACTAGTGCGTCACTCGAGCATTAGTCCAAACCCTCTGTACTAGTGCGGCACTCAACCGTTAGTCCAAACCCTCTGTACTAGTGCATCACTCGAGCATTAGTCCAAACCCTCTGTACTAGTGCGTCACTCGAGCATTAGTCCAAACCCTCTGTACTAAGGCGACACTCAAGCATTAGTCCAAACGATCTGTACTAGTGCGACACTCAAGCATTAGTCCAAACCCTCTGTACTAGGGCAGCACTCAAGCATTAGTCCAAACCATCTGTACTAGTGCGTCACTCGAGCATTAGTCCAAACCCTCTGTACTAGTACGGCACTCAACCGTTAGTCCAAACCCTCTGTACTAGTGCGTCACTCAACCGTTAGTCCAAACCCTCTGTACTAGTGCGTCACTCGAGCATTAGTCCAAACCCTCTGTACTAGTGCGTCACTCGAGCATTAGTCCAAACGATCTGTACTAGTGCGACACTCAAGCATTAGTCCAAACCCTCTGTACTAAGGCGACACTCAAGCATTAGTCCAAACCATCTGTACTAGTGGGGCACTCAACCGTTAGTCCAAACCCTCTGTATTAGTGCGACACTCAAGCATTAGTCCAAACCCCCTGTGCTAGTGCGGCACTCAACCATTAGTCCAAACCCTCTGTACTAGTGCGACACTCAAGCATTAGTCCAAACCCTCTGTACTAGTGCGACACTCAAGCGTTAGTCCAAACCCTCTGTACCAGTGCGTCACTCGAGCATTAGTCCAAACCCTCTGTACTAGTGCGGCACTCAACCGTTAGTCCAAACCCTCTGTACTAGTGCGTCACTCGAGCATTAGTCCAAACCCTCTGTACTAGTGCGGCACTCAACCGTTAGTCCAAACCCTCTGTACTAGTGCGACACTCAAGCGTTACTCCAAACCCTCTGTACTAGTGCGGCACTCAACCATTAGTCCAAACCCTCTGTACTAGTGCGTCACTCGAGCATTAGTCCAAACCCTCTGTACTAGTGCGGCACTCAAGCATTAGTCCAAACCCTCTGTACTAGTGCGTCACTCGAGCATTAGTCCAAACCCTCTGTACTAGTGCGGCACTCAACTGTTAGTCCAAACCCTCTGTACTAGTGCGTCACTCGAGCATTAGTCCAAACCCTCTGTACTAGTGCGTCACTCGAGCATTAGTCCAAACCCTCTGTACTAGTGCGGCACTCAACCGTTAGTCCAAACCCTCTGTACTAGTGCGTCACTCGAGCATTAGTCCAAACCCTCTGTACTAGTGCGGCACTCAACCGTTAGTCCAAACCCTCTGTACTAGTGCGACACTCAAGCGTTACTCCAAACCCTCTGTACTAGTGCAGCACTCAAGCGTTACTCCAAACCCTCTGTACTAGTGCGGCACTCAAGCGTTACTCCAAACCCTCTGTACTAGTGCGGCACTCAAGTGTTAGTTCAAACCCTCTGTACTAGTGCGTCACTCGAGCATTAGTCCAAACCCTCTGTACTAGTGCGGCACTCAACCGTTAGTCCAAACCCTCTGTACTAGTGCAGCACTCAAGCATTAGTCCAAACCCTCTGTACTAGTGCGTCACTCGAGCATTAGTCCAAACCCTCTGTACTAGTGCGGCACTCAACCGTTAGTCCAAACCCTCTGTACTAGTGCGTCACTCGAGCATTAGTCCAAACCCTCTGTACTAGTGCGTCACTCGAGCATTAGTCCAAACCCTCTGTACTAGTGCGGCACTCAACCGTTAGTCCAAACCCTCTGTACTAGTGCGTCACTCGAGCATTAGTCCAAACCCTCTGTACTAGTGCGTCACTCGAGCATTAGTCCAAACCCTCTGTACTAAGGCGACACTCAAGCATTAGTCCAAACGATCTGTACTAGTGCGACACTCAAGCATTAGTCCAAACCCTCTGTACTAGGGCAGCACTCAAGCATTAGTCCAAACCATCTGTACTAGTGTGTCACTCGAGCATTAGTCCAAACCCTCTGTACTAGTACGGCACTCAACCGTTAGTCCAAACCCTCTGTACTAGTGCGTCACTCAACCGTTAGTCCAAACCCTCTGTACTAGTGCGTCACTCGAGCATTAGTCCAAACCCTCTGTACTAGTGCGTCACTCGAGCATTAGTCCAAACGATCTGTACTAGTGCGACACTCAAGCATTAGTCCAAACCCTCTGTACTAAGGCGACACTCAAGCATTAGTCCAAACCATCTGTACTAGTGGGGCACTCAACCGTTAGTCCAAACCCTCTGTATTAGTGCGACACTCAAGCATTAGTCCAAACCCCCTGTGCTAGTGCGGCACTCAACCATTAGTCCAAACCCTCTGTACTAGTGCTACACTCAAGCGTTAGTTCAAACCCTCTGTACTAGTGCGGCACTCAACCGTTAGTCCAAACCCTCTGTACTAGTGCGGCACTCAACCGTTAGTCCAAACGATCTGTACTAGTGCGACACTCAAGCATTAGTCCAAACCCTCTGTACTAAGGCGACACTCAAGCATTAGTCCAAACCATCTGTACTAGTGGGGCACTCAACCGTTAGTCCAAACCCTCTGTACTAGTGCGACACTCAAGCATTAGTCCAAACCCCCTGTGCTAGTGCGGCACTCAACCATTAGTCCAAACCCTCTGTACTAGTGCGACACTCAAGCATTAGTCCAAACCCTCTGTACTAGTGCGACACTCAAGCGTTAGTCCAAACCCTCTGTACTAGTGCGTCACTCGAGCATTAGTCCAAACCCTCTGTACTAGTGCGGCACTCAACCGTTAGTCCAAACCCTCTGTACTAGTGCGTCACTCGAGCATTAGTCCAAACCCTCTGTACTAGTGCGGCACTCAACCGTTAGTCCAAACCCTCTGTACTAGTGCGACACTCAAGCGTTACTCCAAACCCTCTGTACTAGTGCGACACTCAAGCGTTACTCCAAACCCTCTGTACTAGTGCGGCACTCAAGCGTTACTCCAAACCCTCTGTACTAGTGCGGCACTCAACCGTTAGTCCAAACCCTCTGTACTAGTGCGTCACTCGAGCATTAGTCCAAACCCTCTGTACTAGTGCAGCACTCAAGCATTAGTCCAAACCCTCTGTACTAGTGCGTCACTCGAGCATTAGTCCAAACCCTCTGTACTAGTGCGGCACTCAACCGTTAGTCCAAACCCTCTGTACTAGTGCGTCACTCGAGCATTAGTCCAAACCCTCTGTACTAGTGCGTCACTCGAGCATTAGTCCAAACCCTCTGTACTAAGGCGACACTCAAGCATTAGTCCAAACGATCTGTGCTAGTGCGACACTCAAGCATTAGTCCAAACCCTCTGTACTAGTGCAGCACTCAAGCATTAGTCCAAACCATCTGTACTAGTGCGTCACTCGAGCATTAGTCCAAACCCTCTGTACTAGTGCGGCACTCAACCGTTAGTCCAAACCCTCTGTACTAGTGCGTCACTCAACCGTTAGTCCAAACCCTCTGTACTAGTGCGTCACTCGAGCATTAGTCCAAACCCTCTGTACTAGTGCGTCACTCGAGCATTAGTCCAAACGATCTGTACTAGTGCGACACTCAAGCATTAGTCCAAACCCTCTGTACTAAGGCGACACTCAAGCATTAGTCCAAACCATCTGTACTAGTGGGGCACTCAACCGTTAGTCCAAACCCTCTGTACTAGTGCGACACTCAAGCATTAGTCCAAACCCCCTGTGCTAGTGCGGCACTCAACCATTAGTCCAAACCCTCTGTACTAGTGCGACACTCAAGCATTAGTCCAAACCCTCTGTACTAGTGCGACACTCAAGCGTTAGTCCAAACCCTCTGTACTAGTGCGTCACTCGAGCATTAGTCCAAACCCTCTGTACTAGTGCGGCACTCAACCGTTAGTCCAAACCCTCTGTACTAGTGCGTCACTCGAGCATTAGTCCCACTCAACCGTTAGTCCAAACCCTCTGTACTAGTGCGACACTCAAGCGTTACTCCAAACCCTCTGTACTAGTGCGGCACTCAAGCGTTACTCCAAACCCTCTGTACTAGTGCGGCACTCAACCGTTAGTCCAAACCCTCTGTACTAGTGCGTCACTCGAGCATTAGTCCAAACCCTCTGTACTAGTGCAGCACTCAAGCATTAGTCCAAACCCTCTGTACTAGTGCGTCACTCGAGCATTAGTCCAAACCCTCTGTACTAGTGCGGCACTCAACCGTTAGTCCAAACCCTCTGTACTAGTGCGTCACTCGAGCATTAGTCCAAACCCTCTGTACTAGTGCGTCACTCGAGCATTAGTCCAAACCCTCTGTACTAGTGCGGCACTCAACCGTTAGTCCAAACCCTCTGTACTAGTGCGTCACTCGAGCATTAGTCCAAACCCTCTGTACTAGTGCGTCACTCGAGCATTAGTCCAAACCCTCTGTACTAAGGCGACACTCAAGCATTAGTCCAAACGATCTGTACTAGTGCGACACTCAAGCATTAGTCCAAACCCTCTGTACTAGGGCAGCACTCAAGCATTAGTCCAAACCATCTGTACTAGTGCGTCACTCGAGCATTAGTCCAAACCCTCTGTACTAGTACGGCACTCAACCGTTAGTCCAAACCCTCTGTACTAGTGCGTCACTCAACCGTTAGTCCAAACCCTCTGTACTAGTGCGTCACTCGAGCATTAGTCCAAACCCTCTGTACTAGTGCGTCACTCGAGCATTAGTCCAAACGATCTGTACTAGTGCGACACTCAAGCATTAGTCCAAACCCTCTGTACTAAGGCGACACTCAAGCATTAGTCCAAACCATCTGTACTAGTGGGGCACTCAACCGTTAGTCCAAACCCTCTGTACTAGTGCGACACTCAAGCATTAGTCCAAACCCCCTGTGCTAGTGCGGCACTCAACCATTAGTCCAAACCCTCTGTACTAGTGCGACACTCAAGCATTAGTCCAAACCCTCTGTACTAGTGCGACACTCAAGCGTTAGTCCAAACCCTCTGTACTAGTGCGTCACTCGAGCATTAGTCCAAACCCTCTGTACTAGTGCGGCACTCAACCGTTAGTCCAAACCCTCTGTACTAGTGCGTCACTCGAGCATTAGTCCCACTCAACCGTTAGTCCAAACCCTCTGTACTAGTGTGACACTCAAGCGTTACTCCAAACCCTCTGTACTAGTGCGGCACTCAAGCGTTACTCCAAACCCTCTGTACTAGTGCGGCACTCAACCGTTAGTCCAAACCCTCTGTACTAGTGCGTCACTCGAGCATTAGTCCAAACCCTCTGTACTAGTGCAGCACTCAAGCATTAGTCCAAACCCTCTGTACTAGTGCGTCACTCGAGCATTAGTCCAAACCCTCTGTACTAGTGCGGCACTCAACCGTTAGTCCAAACCCTCTGTACTAGTGCGTCACTCGAGCATTAGTCCAAACCCTCTGTACTAGTGCGTCACTCGAGCATTAGTCCAAACCCTCTGTACTAGTGCGGCACTCAACCGTTAGTCCAAACCCTCTGTACTAGTGCGTCACTCGAGCATTAGTCCAAACCCTCTGTACTAGTGCGTCACTCGAGCATTAGTCCAAACCCTCTGTACTAAGGCGACACTCAAGCATTAGTCCAAACGATCTGTACTAGTGCGACACTCAAGCATTAGTCCAAACCCTCTGTACTAGGGCAGCACTCAAGCATTAGTCCAAACCATCTGTACTAGTGCGTCACTCGAGCATTAGTCCAAACCCTCTGTACTAGTACGGCACTCAACCGTTAGTCCAAACCCTCTGTACTAGTGCGTCACTCAACCGTTAGTCCAAACCCTCTGTACTAGTGCGTCACTCGAGCATTAGTCCAAACCCTCTGTACTAGTGCGTCACTCGAGCATTAGTCCAAACGATCTGTACTAGTGCGACACTCAAGCATTAGTCCAAACCCTCTGTACTAAGGCGACACTCAAGCATTAGTCCAAACCATCTGTACTAGTGGGGCACTCAACCGTTAGTCCAAACCCTCTGTATTAGTGCGACACTCAAGCATTAGTCCAAACCCCCTGTGCTAGTGCGGCACTCAACCATTAGTCCAAACCCTCTGTACTAGTGCGACACTCAAGCATTAGTCCAAACCCTCTGTACTAGTGCGACACTCAAGCGTTAGTCCAAACCCTCTGTACCAGTGCGTCACTCGAGCATTAGTCCAAACCCTCTGTACTAGTGCGGCACTCAACCGTTAGTCCAAACCCTCTGTACTAGTGCGTCACTCGAGCATTAGTCCAAACCCTCTGTACTAGTGCGGCACTCAACCGTTAGTCCAAACCCTCTGTACTAGTGCGACACTCAAGCGTTACTCCAAACCCTCTGTACTAGTGCGGCACTCAACCATTAGTCCAAACCCTCTGTACTAGTGCGTCACTCGAGCATTAGTCCAAACCCTCTGTACTAGTGCGGCACTCAAGCATTAGTCCAAACCCTCTGTACTAGTGCGTCACTCGAGCATTAGTCCAAACCCTCTGTACTAGTGCGGCACTCAACCGTTAGTCCAAACCCTCTGTACTAGTGCGTCACTCGAGCATTAGTCCAAACCCTCTGTACTAGTGCGTCACTCGAGCATTAGTCCAAACCCTCTGTACTAGTGCGGCACTCAACCGTTAGTCCAAACCCTCTGTACTAGTGCGTCACTCGAGCATTAGTCCAAACCCTCTGTACTAGTGCGTCACTCGAGCATTAGTCCAAACCCTCTGTACTAGTGCGGCACTCAACCGTTAGTCCAAACCCTCTGTACTAGTGCGTCACTCGAGCATTAGTCCAAACCCTCTGTACTAGTGCGTCACTCGAGCATTAGTCCAAACCCTCTGTACTAAGGCGACACTCAAGCATTAGTCCAAACGATCTGTACTAGTGCGACACTCAAGCATTAGTCCAAACCCTCTGTACTAGGGCAGCACTCAAGCATTAGTCCAAACCATCTGTACTAGTGCGTCACTCGAGCATTAGTCCAAACCCTCTGTACTAGTACGGCACTCAACCGTTAGTCCAAACCCTCTGTACTAGTGCGTCACTCAACCGTTAGTCCAAACCCTCTGTACTAGTGCGTCACTCGAGCATTAGTCCAAACCCTCTGTACTAGTGCGTCACTCGAGCATTAGTCCAAACGATCTGTACTAGTGCGACACTCAAGCATTAGTCCAAACCCTCTGTACTAAGGCGACACTCAAGCATTAGTCCAAACCATCTGTACTAGTGGGGCACTCAACCGTTAGTCCAAACCCTCTGTATTAGTGCGACACTCAAGCATTAGTCCAAACCCCCTGTGCTAGTGCGGCACTCAACCATTAGTCCAAACCCTCTGTACTAGTGCGACACTCAAGCATTAGTCCAAACCCTCTGTACTAGTGCGACACTCAAGCGTTAGTCCAAACCCTCTGTACCAGTGCGTCACTCGAGCATTAGTCCAAACCCTCTGTACTAGTGCGGCACTCAACCGTTAGTCCAAACCCTCTGTACTAGTGCGTCACTCGAGCATTAGTCCAAACCCTCTGTACTAGTACGGCACTCAACCGTTAGTCCAAACCCTCTGTACTAGTGCGTCACTCAACCGTTAGTCCAAACCCTCTGTACTAGTGCGTCACTCGAGCATTAGTCCAAACCCTCTGTACTAGTGCGTCACTCGAGCATTAGTCCAAACGATCTGAACTAGTGCGACACTCAAGCATTAGTCCAAACCCTCTGTACTAAGGCGACACTCAAGCATTAGTCCAAACCATCTGTACTAGTGGGGCACTCAACCGTTAGTCCAAACCCTCTGTATTAGTGCGACACTCAAGCATTAGTCCAAACCCCCTGTGCTAGTGCGGCACTCAACCATTAGTCCAAACCCTCTGTACTAGTGCTACACTCAAGCGTTAGTTCAAACCCTCTGTACTAGTGCGGCACTCAACCGTTAGTCCAAACCCTCTGTACTAGTGCGGCACTCAACCGTTAGTCCAAACGATCTGTACTAGTGCGACACTCAAGCATTAGTCCAAACCCTCTGTACTAAGGCGACACTCAAGCATTAGTCCAAACCATCTGTACTAGTGGGGCACTCAACCGTTAGTCCAAACCCTCTGTACTAGTGCGACACTCAAGCATTAGTCCAAACCCCCTGTGCTAGTGCGGCACTCAACCATTAGTCCAAACCCTCTGTACTAGTGCGACACTCAAGCATTAGTCCAAACCCTCTGTACTAGTGCGACACTCAAGCGTTAGTCCAAACCCTCTGTACTAGTGCGTCACTCGAGCATTAGTCCAAACCCTCTGTACTAGTGCGGCACTCAACCGTTAGTCCAAACCCTCTGTACTAGTGCGTCACTCGAGCATTAGTCCAAACCCTCTGTACTAGTGCGGCACTCAACCGTTAGTCCAAACCCTCTGTACTAGTGCGACACTCAAGCGTTACTCCAAACCCTCTGTACTAGTGCGACACTCAAGCGTTACTCCAAACCCTCTGTACTAGTGCGGCACTCAAGCGTTACTCCAAACCCTCTGTACTAGTGCGGCACTCAACCGTTAGTCCAAACCCTCTGTACTAGTGCGTCACTCGAGCATTAGTCCAAACCCTCTGTACTAGTGCAGCACTCAAGCATTAGTCCAAACCCTCTGTACTAGTGCGTCACTCGAGCATTAGTCCAAACCCTCTGTACTAGTGCGGCACTCAACCGTTAGTCCAAACCCTCTGTACTAGTGCGTCACTCGAGCATTAGTCCAAACCCTCTGTACTAGTGCGTCACTCGAGCATTAGTCCAAACCCTCTGTACTAAGGCGACACTCAAGCATTAGTCCAAACGATCTGTGCTAGTGCGACACTCAAGCATTAGTCCAAACCCTCTGTACTAGTGCAGCACTCAAGCATTAGTCCAAACCATCTGTACTAGTGCGTCACTCGAGCATTAGTCCAAACCCTCTGTACTAGTGCGGCACTCAACCGTTAGTCCAAACCCTCTGTACTAGTGCGTCACTCAACCGTTAGTCCAAACCCTCTGTACTAGTGCGTCACTCGAGCATTAGTCCAAACCCTCTGTACTAGTGCGTCACTCGAGCATTAGTCCAAACGATCTGTACTAGTGCGACACTCAAGCATTAGTCCAAACCCTCTGTACTAAGGCGACACTCAAGCATTAGTCCAAACCATCTGTACTAGTGGGGCACTCAACCGTTAGTCCAAACCCTCTGTACTAGTGCGACACTCAAGCATTAGTCCAAACCCCCTGTGCTAGTGCGGCACTCAACCATTAGTCCAAACCCTCTGTACTAGTGCGACACTCAAGCATTAGTCCAAACCCTCTGTACTAGTGCGACACTCAAGCGTTAGTCCAAACCCTCTGTACTAGTGCGTCACTCGAGCATTAGTCCAAACCCTCTGTACTAGTGCGGCACTCAACCGTTAGTCCAAACCCTCTGTACTAGTGCGTCACTCGAGCATTAGTCCCACTCAACCGTTAGTCCAAACCCTCTGTACTAGTGCGACACTCAAGCGTTACTCCAAACCCTCTGTACTAGTGCGGCACTCAAGCGTTACTCCAAACCCTCTGTACTAGTGCGGCACTCAACCGTTAGTCCAAACCCTCTGTACTAGTGCGTCACTCGAGCATTAGTCCAAACCCTCTGTACTAGTGCAGCACTCGAGCATTAGTCCAAACCCTCTGTACTAGTGCGGCACTCAACCGTTAGTCCAAACCCTCTGTACTAGTGCGTCACTCGAGCATTAGTCCAAACCCTCTGTACTAGTGCGTCACTCGAGCATTAGTCCAAACCCTCTGTACTAGTGCGGCACTCAACCGTTAGTCCAAACCCTCTGTACTAGTGCGTCACTCGAGCATTAGTCCAAACCCTCTGTACTAGTGCGTCACTCGAGCATTAGTCCAAACCCTCTGTACTAAGGCGACACTCAAGCATTAGTCCAAACGATCTGTACTAGTGCGACACTCAAGCATTAGTCCAAACCCTCTGTACTAGGGCAGCACTCAAGCATTAGTCCAAACCATCTGTACTAGTGCGTCACTCGAGCATTAGTCCAAACCCACTGTACTAGTACGGCACTCAACCGTTAGTCCAAACCCTCTGTACTAGTGCGTCACTCAACCGTTAGTCCAAACCCTCTGTACTAGTGCGTCACTCGAGCATTAGTCCAAACCCTCTGTACTAGTGCGTCACTCGAGCATTAGTCCAAACGATCTGTACTAGTGCGACACTCAAGCATTAGTCCAAACCCTCTGTACTAAGGCGACACTCAAGCATTAGTCCAAACCATCTGTACTAGTGGGGCACTCAACCGTTAGTCCAAACCCTCTGTATTAGTGCGACACTCAAGCATTAGTCCAAACCCCCTGTGCTAGTGCGGCACTCAACCATTAGTCCAAACCCTCTGTACTAGTGCGACACTCAAGCATTAGTCCAAACCCTCTGTACTAGTGCGACACTCAAGCGTTAGTCCAAACCCTCTGTACCAGTGCGTCACTCGAGCATTAGTCCAAACCCTCTGTACTAGTGCGGCACTCAACCGTTAGTCCAAACCCTCTGTACTAGTGCGTCACTCGAGCATTAGTCCAAACCCTCTGTACTAGTGCGGCACTCAACCGTTAGTCCAAACCCTCTGTACTAGTGCGACACTCAAGCGTTACTCCAAACCCTCTGTACTAGTGCGGCACTCAACCATTAGTCCAAACCCTCTGTACTAGTGCGTCACTCGAGCATTAGTCCAAACCCTCTGTACTAGTGCGGCACTCAAGCATTAGTCCAAACCCTCTGTACTAGTGCGTCACTCGAGCATTAGTCCAAACCCTCTGTACTAGTGCGGCACTCAACCGTTAGTCCAAACCCTCTGTACTAGTGCGTCACTCGAGCATTAGTCCAAACCCTCTGTACTAGTGCGTCACTCGAGCATTAGTCCAAACCCTCTGTACTAAGGCGACACTCAAGCATTAGTCCAAACGATCTGTACTAGTGCGACACTCAAGCATTAGTCCAAACCCTCTGTACTAGGGCAGCACTCAAGCATTAGTCCAAACCATCTGTACTAGTGCGTCACTCGAGCATTAGTCCAAACCCTCTGTACTAGTACGGCACTCAACCGTTAGTCCAAACCCTCTGTACTAGTGCGTCACTCAACCGTTAGTCCAAACCCTCTGTACTAGTGCGTCACTCGAGCATTAGTCCAAACCCTCTGTACTAGTGCGTCACTCGAGCATTAGTCCAAACGATCTGTACTAGTGCGACACTCAAGCATTAGTCCAAACCCTCTGTACTAAGGCGACACTCAAGCATTAGTCCAAACCATCTGTACTAGTGGGGCACTCAACCGTTAGTCCAAACCCTCTGTATTAGTGCGACACTCAAGCATTAGTCCAAACCCCCTGTGCTAGTGCGGCACTCAACCATTAGTCCAAACCCTCTGTACTAGTGCGACACTCAAGCATTAGTCCAAACCCTCTGTACTAGTGCGACACTCAAGCGTTAGTCCAAACCCTCTGTACCAGTGCGTCACTCGAGCATTAGTCCAAACCCTCTGTACTAGTGCGGCACTCAACCGTTAGTCCAAACCCTCTGTACTAGTGCGTCACTCGAGCATTAGTCCAAACCCTCTGTACTAGTGCGGCACTCAACCGTTAGTCCAAACCCTCTGTACTAGTGCGACACTCAAGCGTTACTCCAAACCCTCTGTACTAGTGCGGCACTCAACCATTAGTCCAAACCCTCTGTACTAGTGCGTCACTCGAGCATTAGTCCAAACCCTCTGTACTA
The DNA here is from genome assembly GCF_964263255.1 of Lissotriton vulgaris. NCBI lineage: Eukaryota > Metazoa > Chordata > Amphibia > Caudata > Salamandridae > Lissotriton > Lissotriton vulgaris. The sequence goes on along the minus strand of NW_028246765.1, from coordinate 166,182 downwards.
GTGCGGCACTCAAGCATTAGTCCAAACCCTCTGTACTAGTGCGTCACTCGAGCATTAGTCCAAACCCTCTGTACTAGTGCGGCACTCAACCGTTAGTCCAAACCCTCTGTACTAGTGCGTCACTCGAGCATTAGTCCAAACCCTCTGTACTAGTGCGTCACTCGAGCATTAGTCCAAACCCTCTGTACTAGTGCGGCACTCAACCGTTAGTCCAAACCCTCTGTACTAGTGCGTCACTCGAGCATTAGTCCAAACCCTCTGTACTAGTGCGGCACTCAACCGTTAGTCCAAACCCTCTGTACTAGTGCGACACTCAAGCGTTACTCCAAACCCTCTGTACTAGTGCAGCACTCAAGCGTTACTCCAAACCCTCTGTACTAGTGCGGCACTCAAGCGTTACTCCAAACCCTCTGTACTAGTGCGGCACTCAAGTGTTAGTTCAAACCCTCTGTACTAGTGCGTCACTCGAGCATTAGTCCAAACCCTCTGTACTAGTGCTGAGGTTCCGTGACAATTGTAAGTGGTGTTTTCGACTCGCACGAATATGGTCGAGTCTAGTATCTATGAACCGCAAATGACGAGTTTTGTAAGTGTGCGCAGTTTCGCTGTGCTAACTTACACCGTTCGTTTGTTATGTGGGTTTGTCATCTGTACCCACGGGTTCCATCTTAGATACGGCATCCATTTTGTCTCTTGCCCTCAAGTAGCCAGCGAACGGACGCTGTCCGCTTCGCGACCCTGGGACTCCCAAGATGTTTGCGGAAGACACATGTTCTTTGAAAGTGTCTTTATGACGAGGGGGATGCTACTGTAAGGCAGATGGCGCCGCTCGAGGCTCATCTTGCCGCACGGGCTTATTGTCTCAGTTGTGCATCTCATTAGGCGCGTCCCTTTGATGCCTGTATCTCGTGCTTCTCGACACTCCCCTTTTACACCCTTTCCGATCTCCCCACTGTCTCCGTCTTCCTCTGCACCTGTCTTCGTTCCTATTTCGATCTACTTTACTGCTGATTGGAATTTGCTAATGGTGGGAAGATGGGTTTTTACAGTTGGGAACCGCCAAATGTTTCCGCACTTATGTTCCGGATCTTGTGTGTTTCAAAGTGATCTAAGCGACCCCTCTGAGAGCGACTTGTGGGAACCAGGTTGTAAACTATTGTGTATCATGTTATCCTATGGGTAGAAACTGTATAAAAGGAGCGATCCACAAATACAATTTGAAGCAGTCTCCCCGAACTACACTCGATGTACTTCTTGTGACTTCTGTGTTCCCTGCAGTAAATAAACCTTGACTCTTTGACGCCGAAGGAAGTGTCCCGTGTCTCTGTGATTTGTACGCCGGAGCAGGTTACCCACGAAGGTTTCAGGTGTTGTGCCCTGGCACCGCTGGGTCCAAAGAACCCAGTCCTTCAGTTGGCGCCCAACGTGGGGCTGCATCAGTGGTACCGGTCCAAGCCTGACGATCGTGAGGAACTTCGTGTGAAATCTCCGAGGGAAGGTGCACCCCGCTTCATCGATCCTGTTGTCGAAATAAGTGGCCCGAAGACTTTTCCCGCGAAGATTCCCGCCTCCTAACGGCTGCGACGGACTGCTACCCTGACTGTAGACCTGTTTTGGCGCCTGGCGTAGACCTTGGTATAGCGAGACGATTGACGGGCCTTCCTGAGGACGCCATTGATCTTTGAGTTAAGTATTTGTGGGTCGCTCCCAGAGTTCTTGGTTGTAGACACTTTAGCGAGTGTCTTTGTTGTAAACACTTTAGCGAGTGTTTTTGTTGTAGACACTTTAGCGGGTGTCTTTGTTGTACACGCTGTGTGAGTGTTTTTGTCGGTGACACTTTGCTAGCGTACTTTGTTGTTGTTGTATTTGTTTGACGACTGCAGCCGCCAAAGACCGAGGGTTTAGTTCTTTGCTGGGACTTGGTAAATGCCGAAATCCCGTAACCCTTGAAGTTTGTGAAACTCGGCTAGTGTGCAAGATGCCTGGTCGCAGTACTTTGTTCAGTTGCTTTAGACCTTGTGGTGCGGATTCCCTGCTGGAGGACTCGTGTCCGATACCTCCGGTTGGAACTCCTACATATGACTTATATAGCAAACATGGGCTAGGCCCGATTGCTTTTAACGATTATTGGATCAAATATACAAAGAAAGACGGCGATCTTCGTTGGCCACCTCACGGTAGCTTCGAAGCGTCGATCTTAGATAATTTGGAAATAAAGTTGTTCGAACGCAAATCTAGGCCGGCCATGTTTGATGCCTTTCGGTTCTGGCGCAAAGAAGCCCGACAGAAAGAGATCAGACAAAATAAACGTAGTCAGCGAGATACTGTTGCTACTATAGTGAAGAAAGCTGAGCAGTTTCAGCGTGATAAGGAGGATAAGGATAAGGAAGTGTTTGAGAGATTACAGCGTATGTCCATAGACAAATGCTATCCTGTTTTGTCTACGGAGTCGGATAAGAAGGAAGAGGCAGTTGAGGATTCTTTAATGTCCTATCTTATGAAGTCGCCACCTCCGTACGTACAGGGTACCGCAGCTCCTGTGGTCCCTGCCGTACCTGTTCCACCAGTTCCTCAACCTGCACTTGCTCTTCCGACTGTTCCTGCTCCTTTGCCTCTTTCTATTCCTACTGCTCCTCCGCTTCCACATACTCCTGTTCCCGCTACTGCTCACGCTACTGCTCCTGTGTTGTTAACCCCTGTTGCTGCTAACGTCTCTACTCCTTCTCTTGTTAGTCCTGTGTCTTACTCTTCTCCCTCTACTCGTAATCGTGATTCTCCCCTTGCGACAAACTTCTTTCAGTCGCTCGGACCTGTTTTTGGGTCTGCAGGTTCTGATGGTCCACAGAGACGTAGCCAGCTTCCTGGTAATAGAGAACGTGTTGCGCTATACAATATGGCGATGGGTTGGATGATAAACCCTGTTAGAAATCCACCTCGTGTTGTCCTCGAAACGTTTGATCAATTCAACATACCTACTCAGAGATATGTGTTTGATGAAATGTGCAAGTTCTTACATGATCAGATAGCGGCCAATGCGCCTGACGAGGTGCTGACCGCCCTGTCTGAACTCCGGCTTCAGTTCGCAACTGGACTGATAGTCGACACTAATGTCCGACGTGCTATTGAGCGGTTGCTATCTCTTCGTCCCGCTCCTATTCCTCATGCATTGTTCGTTGAGGACATTGAACAACGAGATGGGTCTGGCCAATATCCTATGCGAGAAGTTCCGCCAGTTTGGGTACCCGCTGATAATACTAATGCTAATGCTCCAATACCAGCACATTTCCAGAGAGTGTGGATACACCTCCCTTGGAAACGATCGGAAGTGCTTCAGGTGAAACAAACTTTGCCCGATCCTCGCAAAAATCCTGCGGGGTATTACAAAGAATTATCGCAGCTCGTAGACGCTACGATAATGAATCTGGCCGATATCGACATGTTGTTTGGCAATGTCGTACCGCAACCGGTATGGGCCAAGATTCGTCACCAAGATCACGCGAATGAATTAGGTGGTGATTGGGCTGCCATTACAGCGGCAGACGCTGGACAAGTGGCTGCTACTAAACCCGATCAGTTGATTGAACTTCTTCCCCAGCGAATCATTACGTTAATGAAAACGCTTATGCCAGCTATGAGGGTAAATTGGGACAAGTTGTCAGCCTGCAAGCAGAAGAAAGATGAGAGTGTTTCAGACTTCTTCACGAGGTTCGAGGAAACATTCGTCGATCATAGTGGGCAGGATATGGGTACTGAGGGTGGACAGAGGTTGTTTGTGGATAAATTCGTATCGAACTTATTGCCCGACTTGAGCCATAAATTGAAAAATTCAGAAAGTTCATGGGCCGTTTCTACCTCAGCTCAGATATTGGCTACGGCACAATATTACGAAAATAGAGAAAAAGAGGAAAATGACCGTGCCGATAAAAAGACGAAAGAGCTGAAAACTAAAGTGTTGTTACAACAAGCATATCCGCCGCGTTCTAATCAGAATGCGCCTCAGCAGAATAGATCGCAGTCGCAATCAAATCGATCGCAGCCGCGTAATGATTCATCTTTTCAGAGATCTTCGTTGGGGTACAACCAATGTGCTTATTGTAGACAGGAGGGACACATTAAATTCAATTGTCCTGCTTTAAATGACCGTAGTGGTGGTAATTCGTCTAGAGGAGGTCGTGGTGGTGCACAGCACGCATCACGTGGTAGAGGTCGTGGTGCTCAGAACGACTGTTCTGATAACTCGTCAAATTCTAATAATTGTTTCGACCAACGTGGATCATCGCAAGGACGATCTGCGCAGTACAATGTAGACGATTATTACGTCGCTCAGGGAACTGACGATAGTAATTACTAGGACAGCCAAAGACAAGGAGAGGGAGTGGTATCAGTTCCGGTTGATCAGAGAGGGCCTTACGTCGCAGTTGCTACATCGGGCGTCGTTGAGCCTTTTCTGTTGGACACTGGTGCAGCGAAAAGTTCTATCATGCATTCGAAACTCCCTGGCGCACCTTTGTCTGGCTTAACAAATGTATCTGTTGGATTCTCTGGCGCCCCCGTTAGCAATCCAGTTTCGCGCCCTTTGCCCCTTAAAATTGGACCTCGTGAGCTCGAAGCTCCGTTGATTTTAACCACTGGTTGTGGCGAAAATCTTTTGGGTCTGGATTTGCTTAAACGCTTGTATGCGACTTTGTATTGTTCTCCTGCGGGTATAAAGCTTACGTTAGGAGAGAGGGTAGTCTCTCCCATGTACTTGTCCCTCGATAAGCTTCCACCGGAATTGAGTTCTCTTCCTGCATCTTTGTGGGCGACGGGTCCAAACGACGTGGGCCTACTTGATATCTCCCCTTATGTTGTTCAGTTGAAATCGAATGTGCGATTGCCACGTATTCCCCAATATCGTATCTCCCTTGATGGTGAACGAGCTTTGTTAGCGATCATCTATGATTTGATCGAGAAAGATGTCATTGAAGAAACTCGGGGAAACGTGTGCAATAGTCCTGTACTGCCCATTCTTAAACGTACTGATCCTACCAAACCGCCTGTTTATCGTTTTGTTATTGATTTACGGGAGGTGAATAAAATTGTGGTTCCTCAATTCCCTGTTGTGCCTGACATTACGGCGCTACTGACTCTGATTCCAGCTACGGCTTCATGGTTTTCGGTGATTGATTTGAAAAATGCGTTTTTCAGCATCCCGATTGCCGAAGAGAGCAGGGACCTTTTCGGTTTCTCTCTTGGTGGACGTAGCTTCCGGTTCAAACGCGCTCCTCAGGGCTACTGTGAAAGTCCATCGATTTACAGTCAAGCTTTGAAGGGTCAACTAGATGCGTTTAGGTTGCCGGTTGGTGCGGCTTTAATCCAATACGTCGACGACTTATTGGTGGCTGCTGATACTCAGGACATTTGCAAAATTGCTACAGTGTCGTTGCTGCAACATCTCTGTGAGTTAAATCACAAGGTGTCACCTTCTAAACTCCAATATTGTTGTCAAGAAGTAACCTATCTAGGTCACTTATTGTCAAAGGAGGGAAGGAGATTGACCCCAGAGAGAATTGCAGCGATTGCGCGCATGGCTGTGCCACAAACCCAAAGAGATGTGCGTGCCTTTCTAGGTATCACATCGTACTGCAGGCAGTGGATTCCTAATTTTTCATTGCTAGCGAAACCATTGGTGGCTCTTACGTGCAAGGATGTTTCGACTCCTTTACCATGGACGGAAGAATGTCAGAAACGTTTTTCTGAATTACGTGATTCATTGTGTTCGGCCCCTGTGTTAGGTACCCCTGATTACAGTAAACCGTTCACGTTATATGTTCACGAGAGGGAAGGTTGTGCTTTAAGCGTCTTAACGCAACCTTTTGGTGGTAAGCAACGCCCATGTGCATATTTTTCCTCGACCTTAGACCCAGTAGCTAGAGCATTGCCGAGTTGTTTGAGAGCAACTGCGGCAGCTGCGGTCTCCATCCGACAATCAGCAGGATTGGTCATGGATAATATGCTTACGGTGATGGTTCCGCATGCAGTCGATACTCTTTTGAACCGTACGAAAACTCAGCACTTGACGAGTGCGAGGTTATCTGGGTACGAATTGACGCTCTTGGCAAGCCACATTCAGATAAAACGTTGTAATGTCCTAAATCCGGCAACTTTGTTACCAATTAGTGCAGAGTCAGATGCAGTAACAGAACATGACTGTTACTTGCGGACAGAGGAGGAAACAAAAGGTCGTGTGGACCTTAAAAACACCCCATTGGAAGACCCGGATGGCATCCTGTATGTGGATGGGTCATGTTTTAAATTGCCGAATGGTGATGTGACTACTGCTTATGCTGTGGTGACATTGAATACTGTTGTTGAGACTGCGAGATTGAGTCAGAATTCTGCCCAAGCTGCAGAGCTGATCGCTCTTACTAGAGCATGTGTATTAGCAAAAGGTAAACGTGTGAATGTGTACACCGATAGTCAGTATGCTTTCGGTGTAGCGCATAGTTTCGGACGATTGTGGCGAGAACGTGGTTTCTTGACGTCACATGGCACGAAAATACAGCATGGCCAGCTTGTGAACGATCTTTTGGATGCATTGACTTTGCCTGCTCAAGTTGCAATTGTTAAATGTAGTGCGCATCGTAAGGTGACGGATGATGTTGGTCGTGGTAATGCGTTTGCAGATGAGATTGCTAAGGAGACTGCCCGGAACCTTAGCACTCGAATGTATGTGACGAATTCGGTTAGGTGGCCTACAGAATCAAGTATGTGTGAGAATACTATAGAGAGTGTGAAAGCAATTCAGAATGAGGCCACCGACACTGAAAAGATGAAGTGGAAAGAAAGTACGGGAAGGTTGGATGTGAATGGTTGCTGGATTGATTTGTCAGATCAGAAAAGATGGATGTTGCCTGATGCGTATGTACTGGCCGTTGTGCAAATGGCACATGGGTTAGCACATATTAGCGCGAAAGGTATTTGCAAGTTGTTGGCTGATGTGTGGAAGAATGATGGAATTACTAAGTGTGCTGAACGTTTGGTGAAGAATTGTATGGTGTGTATAATGTACAATCCTGGCAAAGGAACCCCAACTCCCCCTGGCAGTTTTGCTCCTCCTTCGTATCCCTTTGAGGTGATCCAATTGGACTTCATCCATATGGAGCGATGCAATAACCTGAAATACGTTTTGGTTGTGGTTTGCGCATTCTCCCGATGGATCGAGGCCTATCCCCTCAAAGATAATACTGCTTTGTCTACTGCGAAAATCCTACTGAAGGAATACTTTCCTCGGTATGGAATGCCTAGAGTCGTGTGGTCAGATAACGGAAGTGAGTTTGTTGGAAGTGTGATGAGGAGTGTGTGTAAGGGCCTTGGAATTAATCAGAAATTCCATAGCGCCAATCATCCCCAGTCAGCTGGATTGGTTGAAGGGTACAATGGCACCCTTAAACTAAAATTAGCGAAGATCCAGGCTACGACTGGACTTTCGTGGCCTGACGCTTTGCCTCTAGCATTACTGTCAACTAGGGCGACTGTACACTCCCGAATAGGGCTTAGTCCCTATGAAATAGTGTTCGGCCGTCCTGCGAATGTGTGGGGGGTTCCTAGGCCAGGTATATTCGTTGATCTTGAGTACCCGATGTTGATTGACTACTTACATGACTTGACTGCTAAACTGAGGTTAATTCATCAACAGGTTTACGACGCCTTGCCGACGCAGACGGAGGGTCCAGGCCACCAGCTCCAGCCTGGTGATTGGGTTGTCACCCGAAATTTTTCGCGCAAGAAGAATCTGGACCCCCGCTTTGTTGGACCTCACCAGGTGCTTTTGGCCACGAGGACTGCCGTTCGTCTTGAGGGACGGAAGAACTGGGTACATGCTACCCATTGTAAGCGAGTCCCTATTCCTTTGCCGGCAGACCCGTGGGTGAGGAAAGGCATTGCGTCAACAGAAGCAGCGACATTGCCGGCGTTTGTACCTTTCAGTGACGCACAACTTGTTGGTGAACACTCAGTGCAGCAGAAAGCCATTGTTGGAACATTGTCAGCAAAAGACTCAAGACCAAATCAGCAAACTGATCAACAGGACGCTGTCTCTTCGACAGATCCTTTGTTCGACGTGCAGACACGTCCCGGGAAACATCGATATTCTTTGCGATCTCACACTAAGGACAAATAAAAATTTTTTGCTTGCTTTGCTGAAATTGATAACTGCAATATCTTCGTTTCCCATGATCAACTTTGAACATTCGTATCATTGAAAATTGTTTTGTATATATATATATATCAAGCTTCTTCCTTGTATCTTTTTTCTTCCACAGCGGAGAAATATTGTGCTAATATATACATATTGTGTATTGAGGGCCGTAGGGCCGCACGCGTACTTCTTTCTGGACAGTAGGTCTTGACACTAGGTTAAAGACCGTCGGTTCCTAGGAACTCCTGGGGATTGACTATTGCTGCACAGAACGAAGTGCGTCAAGAAACGTTGCGGACGGTCGTAGGGAAATGGCATTTTTGAAGCTGAATGATTTGGAAGGAGCTCAGGCATATAGAGTCAAGCTGCAGAAACTTAGTCATACGAAATGTTTTGTATCCCAATTGTTTGTATTGTTTTTAACTGCTTCCGCATTTTTGGCGGGTGGGGTGTATTACACTATGTCTTACTTCTTACTTCCTACCCCTACTCCTACTCCTTACCCTAACATTACTTCTACTGCTTCTCCTCATTCCTTTCATATGTTACCAGAACACGAACAGGCTAGACGTGTTGAATTCCGCAACAATTCCTTTATCCAGCTCCTCCATCAGCATCAGTTAGTGGTTAACACTACTAATTGTTGGGTGTGTGGGTTGATGCCACATACTACGGGTAAGGGAATTCCATATCTGGTGTTACCGTATAGTTCCCAAGGGTCAGCTCGAGCATACCAAACAATGCTTCGAAGCGCACTAGGTTTCCACCCCTCTCCAGAACGTTCCCCCAAACCGGGTCCTACCTCATGGCAGTGGGTGGTATCGATGATAATACAGGATTTGGAAGATGAGATCTATGATGCTTATCTCATCCCTAAGGCAGAGGTACAAGCCTATAGGGCACCGAATAGAGGGGAATATAGTACGTTCACTAATGAAAAGCAGCTTAAAAGCTCGTCTCCGATATGGGTCGTACCCCACACTGGTAATCTTTGTCTTGTGGGTCGTGGCTCGCAAGCCTCACTTGGAGTAAGTGCTTGCACTGAAAGTTACGTTCTGTCAATGTCCCCGATCCCTGTGCTTCTGGCTGCCAAGGGTACGTACTTCATCTGTCATGATCGTGCATACACATGGTTGCCCGCAGACTTCATGGGCTCATGTTTTGTTGCAAATCTGTTGCCTCCGACGTTTACTGTAGATGCCGATTATCATAAGACTAGAGTTGTACGAGGCGTAATTAGCGAAGAGGATACTGCCGGTCAAGAGGCAGGAGACTTTTTCAAGGGTTTCCTCCCGTTTTGGGGACCTATGGTTAATAGTAGGAACCTGAGACATTTGACTCGAGTGGTAGAATGGACAGCTAACATTACTGCCAGTGCCCTTGGTAATATCACCACAGAACTTCAGGCGGAGAGACTTATGACATTACAAAACCGTATGGTTTTAGATGTTGTCTTAGCAGATCGCGGTGGGGTATGTAAAGTGATCCATTCGAGCTGCTGCATTTTCATTCCAGATAATGCTCCTACTGTCTATCAAGCCATCTCGAAGTTGCACAAGATCTCCGAATCCATACACGTGGATGTAGGGGATTGGACGCTACTTGGTTGGTTTTGGGGCCTGGTGTCGACTTGGGGTTGGAAGATTCTGACGATCATCGGGGTTGTGGTAGTGTTCCTGTTCACGTGTTGCCTTTGTGTGCAGTGTGGTCCTGCCTTATGTGGCCTCTGTGCTACAACGTGTATGAGACAACCATCTGTTACCAAGGGGACTCGGTTGGACAGAGCTATGCTACAACGACATCTTGATGGTCTGATGAATATCGAGTATGATTCCGACTAGTGCTTGCCTACATGAGGGCAAAAGGAGCGTCTGAGGTTCCGTGACAATTGTAAGTGGTGTTTTCGACTCGCACGAATATGGTCGAGTCTAGTATCTATGAACCGCAAATGACGAGTTTTGTAAGTGTGCGCAGTTTCGCTGTGCTAACTTACACCGTTCGTTTGTTATGTGGGTTTGTCATCTGTACCCACGGGTTCCATCTTAGATACGGCATCCATTTTGTCTCTTGCCCTCAAGTAGCCAGCGAACGGACGCTGTCCGCTTCGCGACCCTGGGACTCCCAAGATGTTTGCGGAAGACACATGTTCTTTGAAAGTGTCTTTATGACGAGGGGGATGCTACTGTAAGGCAGATGGCGCCGCTCGAGGCTCATCTTGCCGCACGGGCTTATTGTCTCAGTTGTGCATCTCATTAGGCGCGTCCCTTTGATGCCTGTATCTCGTGCTTCTCGACACTCCCCTTTTACACCCTTTCCGATCTCCCCACTGTCTCCGTCTTCCTCTGCACCTGTCTTCGTTCCTATTTCGATCTACTTTACTGCTGATTGGAATTTGCTAATGGTGGGAAGATGGGTTTTTACAGTTGGGAACCGCCAAATGTTTCCGCACTTATGTTCCGGATCTTGTGTGTTTCAAAGTGATCTAAGCGACCCCTCTGAGAGCGACTTGTGGGAACCAGGTTGTAAACTATTGTGTATCATGTTATCCTATGGGTAGAAACTGTATAAAAGGAGCGATCCACAAATACAATTTGAAGCAGTCTCCCCGAACTACACTCGATGTACTTCTTGTGACTTCTGTGTTCCCTGCAGTAAATAAACCTTGACTCTTTGACGCCGAAGGAAGTGTCCCGTGTCTCTGTGATTTGTACGCCGGAGCAGGTTACCCACGAAGGTTTCAGGTGTTGTGCCCTGGCACCGCTGGGTCCAAAGAACCCAGTCCTTCAGTGCGGCACTCAACCGTTAGTCCAAACCCTCTGTACTAGTGCAGCACTCAAGCATTAGTCCAAACCCTCTGTACTAGTGCGTCACTCGAGCATTAGTCCAAACCCTCTGTACTAGTGCGGCACTCAACCGTTAGTCCAAACCCTCTGTACTAGTGCGTCACTCGAGCATTAGTCCAAACCCTCTGTACTAGTGCGTCACTCGAGCATTAGTCCAAACCCTCTGTACTAGTGCGGCACTCAACCGTTAGTCCAAACCCTCTGTACTAGTGCGTCACTCGAGCATTAGTCCAAACCCTCTGTACTAGTGCGTCACTCGAGCATTAGTCCAAACCCTCTGTACTAAGGCGACACTCAAACATTAGTCCAAACGATCTGTACTAGTGCGACACTCAAGCATTAGTCCAAACCCTCTGTACTAGGGCAGCACTCAAGCATTAGTCCAAACCATCTGTACTAGTGTGTCACTCGAGCATTAGTCCAAACCCTCTGTACTAGTACGGCACTCAACCGTTAGTCCAAACCCTCTGTACTAGTGCGTCACTCAACCGTTAGTCCAAACCCTCTGTACTAGTGCGTCACTCGAGCATTAGTCCAAACCCTCTGTACTAGTGCGTCACTCGAGCATTAGTCCAAACGATCTGTACTAGTGCGACACTCAAGCATTAGTCCAAACCCTCTGTACTAAGGCGACACTCAAGCATTAGTCCAAACCATCTGTACTAGTGGGGCACTCAACCGTTAGTCCAAACCCTCTGTATTAGTGCGACACTCAAGCATTAGTCCAAACCCCCTGTGCTAGTGCGGCACTCAACCATTAGTCCAAACCCTCTGTACTAGTGCGACACTCAAGCATTAGTCCAAACCCTCTGTACTAGTGCGACACTCAAGCGTTAGTCCAAACCCTCTGTACCAGTGCGTCACTCGAGCATTAGTCCAAACCCTCTGTACTAGTGCGGCACTCAACCGTTAGTCCAAACCCTCTGTACTAGTGCGTCACTCGAGCATTAGTCCAAACCCTCTGTACTAGTGCGGCACTCAACCGTTAGTCCAAACCCTCTGTACTAGTGCGACACTCAAGCGTTACTCCAAACCCTCTGTACTAGTGCGGCACTCAACCATTAGTCCAAACCCTCTGTACTAGTGCGTCACTCGAGCATTAGTCCAAACCCTCTGTACTAGTGCGGCACTCAAGCATTAGTCCAAACCCTCTGTACTAGTGCGTCACTCGAGCATTAGTCCAAACCCTCTGTACTAGTGCGGCACTCAACCGTTAGTCCAAACCCTCTGTACTAGTGCGTCACTCGAGCATTAGTCCAAACCCTCTGTACTAGTGCGTCACTCGAGCATTAGTCCAAACCCTCTGTACTAGTGCGGCACTCAACCGTTAGTCCAAACCCTCTGTACTAGTGCGTCACTCGAGCATTAGTCCAAACCCTCTGTACTAGTGCGGCACTCAACCGTTAGTCCAAACCCTCTGTACTAGTGCGACACTCAAGCGTTACTCCAAACCCTCTGTACTAGTGCAGCACTCAAGCGTTACTCCAAACCCTCTGTACTAGTGCGGCACTCAAGCGTTACTCCAAACCCTCTGTACTAGTGCGGCACTCAAGTGTTAGTTCAAACCCTCTGTACTAGTGCAACACTCAAGCATTAGTCCAAACCCTCTGTACTAGTGCGGCACTCAACCGTTAGTCCAAACCCTCTGTACTAGTGCGGCACTCAACCGTTAGTTCAAACCCTCTGTACTAGTGCGGCACTCATCCGCTAGGCCAGAATCCCTGTACTATTAACCTTAGTGGATGGGCTTTTTATTAACACTGCAGGATCCTTAACTGCTATAAATAAAGCATTGTTTGCTATGAGAGCTCTGGTTATGCAGGATCACCTTACACTGGATTTGCACCATGCAAAGGAGGGCGGAATTTGCAGCGCCATCATGCTTGGCAATGCTGAGCGTATATCCCAGGCACGGATAAGCAGCCCGGCAGCTACAACACTAATAATACAAGCGTGACCATGAACTAACTGAGCTGCAAGAGTCAGGTGTATGGGAAGGAATAGGTTCCATTTTTGATTCTATTGGAAGAGGTTTCCCTAAGATAGGGGAGTGTATATGAGTGTAGGTGGAGGAACTTTAAAACTGCTTCTAACTCCTCTTTTGGTTATGCTAGTTGGCATTGCCTGTGTCTTTATCTTTCTAATCTATGCAAAAGAAATTCATCCATCAGTAAAATGGACAGTGGGCTTCAGAAACAGTCAGCAACGAGAGGACGAAGACATAAAGGTTGGAGAGATGCAACGTGATCTCAATGACGGTCTGAAGGATCTGGGAGAACGCAAGAAGAAAACCCCAAAGTAAATGAATGAAGTGCTGTAATAAGCAGTGAGGTGATGATTACAAAATCATCAGGGGGTTGCGGGAGCCTTTTTCCTTAATGAAAAACCGCTGCGGTGCGGGCGTTCTAAAGGGTGGGAGGGGCTGCGGTGGCCGTTGGCCGACGGCAGCACTGGGGAGGGAGTGCTCCCATCGGGCCTTGGCCGAAAGGAGCACGGAAGGGGTTAAATGCAATAGAAAACTAGCCTACGCTAATACGACTGTGTTTACATGGTCCTCCTTCTTGAACCACTGTCGCAATACACTACGTGACGATCACGACTGTTGTTTTCCTGTTCTCAATAAAGAATTTCAAACTTCACACTAACAACTGAGAGAATTCCCCCACAAGGTTCACAATCAAAGACATCCTAATTGTCCCAGGCGTATGTTGTGCAATGAGCCTAGATACACGCTTGAGTTAACTGTGAGAATGGCGAAATGCAACGTATTCTGTAGTAAAATGTTTCTTCTTGCTTGTTCCTCATTGGTGCAACCTCTGGGAACTGTGCATTTGTGTAGAAATGTTCGAAAGCCATAATCCAAAGTTCTAATTGAAGGGCGTGTTTTCCACTGTACCCGGGAACCCGCTCTTACATGGATCTTTACAAAGTTCCTAATGTTCATATATTATGGGCTTTGCTGCTAAACCTAAGGATGGCGTATTACATGTATCTTGTTATAGGAAGCTGGCTCTCTATATAGAGTACTAAAATGAGGTACACTGGGCTGAGAGTCCAGGCTCCCTCATTGGTTCCCAGGGGCCTGCTTTAACCCCTTCGATGCTGATGACGAGCTCAGCTCGTCATCAGCCACGGGTGACGTGTGCGGATGACGAGCTGAGCTCATCATTTATCGCGGTTATTCGAAAACAGCCGCACAGCGCAAAAATAACCGCAGCAGCGTTGCGGTTAACAATCGCAAAGGGCTGTATTTTGTGATAGTGTGATCAAGCAGATTTGGGTTTATCAGGGGGGAGTGTAGAGCATTTGTTGTACCGTATCCCATCCTATACTACTGGCCCGCCTCAGGGAGGCAGGGGAGGTAGGGCCGGCTCATGCATGGCTGTGTTCGTTTCTCGCAGACAGAAGATTCCAAGTCCACTGCCCACCTTTTAAATCAGAGGTAAGCTCTTTAAAGCAGGGGGTTCCACAGGGCTCTATTTTGAGTCCCACTTTATTCAATCTCTATATGGAACCCCTGGCGAAGTTAGTGGTAGCTTACGGGCTGGAGATTGTGTCCTACGCGGATGATACTCAACTGGTGGTGACACTTTCTCAGCCCCCGGAAGAGGCGGCAGCGAATTTCTCCACTTGTCTAAGGGAGCTGGCTGGCTGGATGAATAACAACTACCTGCGCCTCAACGCGAATAAGACTGAGCTTCTAGTGATAGGGAAGGCACCATCTATATGGTCTTCAGCGTGGTGGCCATCGGAACTTGGGCCTATTCCCAACCCTGCGGAGCAGGTGAAAAATTTGGGAGTACGACTGGACGGTAACCTGTCCCTTGAACATCACACTAGAGGGGTAGCTGGTAAATGCTAAGGCATTCTTAAAAGCCTGCGAAAAACGCTGGACCTACTTCCTATCACCAGTAGGAAAACACTAATGCATACTCTAGTCACTCCCCACTTGGATTACGGGAACTCATTGTACATTTATCTGAGCAAAAAGGGTCTACACCTACTTCAGTGTGTGCATAATGCGGCCGCCAGGCTGGCACTGAACCTCTCCCAGAAGTACTCCGGAAGTCGTGCCTTGGCCACCCTGCATTGGCTCCCTGTCCGTGAATGAATTGTGTTTAAAACAATGTGCATTGCACACCGTATTGCACAGGGAAATGGACCTATATACCTTCAAAAGTTGCTGACCATGTACCATCCTAAGTGGATGCTGAGATCCCTGGGAAGTATGCTCTTCCAGGTTCTGCGTATTTACAGAGCACGGATGGGCGGTCGCTCTTTTAGATACCGGGCCAGTAAACAGTGGAACGCTCTTCCAATTGAGCTCCACATGGAACCATCTGAGACGAGGTTCCGCCAGAAATTGAAGACTTATCTCTTTCCCAAGTTAGTGTAGGTCCGGGGTCTCCCGGCTTATGAGATCGATGCTGGACTGCTATTGTAACTTGCATGGTTCTGTTCTTCCTCAGCGCGGGGACACACTGTTTCCTAGTGTAACCAGGCGCTTTATAATCTTTATTATTATTATTATTACACACAGGGGCATATTTACAAGTCCCTTCGCACTGCCGGTGCGTCATTTTTAATATGGGGAAAAGAGACGTACTGGCAGCACAACAGGCTTGTAAAACCCCAGTCAATAAATGAGACACACACTAAATTAAGAAATTCTAGAGAAATTTAGGAATTTTTATAATAATTTAGACACCAAGAATATCAGAACCAGGTAAATACTTTTTAGTTAGCAATTTTTAGAAATACAGTAAAAATACAGCTGACAGAGTTCAAGCATGAGCCTCGAACACTGTTATGTTGTCCTATGGGCAAAGCATACACTGAATAGATATACCTGCAAACGTTTTACAAGGTTGATCTCTTGGACATAAGGTGGTTAGGGGCCAAGGTCCATGGAGCCACCAGCAGTTTGGTCTTACCAGCCCTGGGTTGCACTGTGCAGAGGTGCTTGGTCTCAATGGTAGCCTCAAACACTGCCATTGAAGTCAATGGAGAAACCTGTTAACAATAAGAAGGCTGCAAGTGGGGACTTGGGGACAGTCTGGCAGAACCAGAAGGGGGTTCAGCTCTTGGTGGTCTCTGAGGCTAGGAGGCACCATCGGTTGACTTAGAATCGGACTATTGTTTGGTGTTTTTTCGGGCAGGTCGCTTGCTTTGGAGGCTCTCACTTCTAGGGGTCGACATGGAAATAGGGACAAAACAGGATAGCAGGGCCACGCTCAATGCTGAACCTGACATCACTCGTCGATAGGTCAGTCTTGACGGTGTTAGTGTCCAGATTGGACAAAAAACACGCCTTGGCTTCTGCAAATGCTCCAGTACCCAGGGTATTGATGCTGAGGGCTCCTGGAGGGTCTGGCACCTCTAAACTCAGTGGAGGGACGGGCCGACCACTGGGAGCCAGGAACATTTTCTTTTGGGCCGCTGCTCCCTCTGGGGACCCGGTGGTCAATAGATCAGTTTACCAGACAGATGTGGCTGGTGCCTTCAGGGTGAAGGAAAGTGGATCCTACATTTCAAGGGAGATGCTGGTTGGCTGGCGAAGTGCTGGCATCACCAAAAGGCTTTTAGGAGGGTGCACAGCTGCTGGACGGGCCGGGTCTTTGCAATTGTCGGGACAGCAGCAGCCAGGCAGGATTTGGTGCCAATTCTGGTACTGGCCCACAGTTCTCACATTGTCAGCTCTTTGCGGTCCTTCTTCTGTTGTCAGTAGAAGAATCTGAGTACCTGGTGTCAGGGCGACCCCTAAATGCTGAATTTAGGAACATTTAGGGGAGTGTAAGATAGTAGCCAATGGGCTACTTACCTCTGGGGTCACTACACCTCCTATACGACCGCTTCCTGATAGGTGTGGGCATAACTTAAAAAAAGAGAGATGACCCCACAAGTTCCAGGGAACAGGGTACTGTAGACCAAAAGTCAAGAAGAATCCCTGGAGAAGAGTATTTACTCACTCACACTAGATATTCTGAGCCTCATTCATAATCACTGGTCACAAAGTAATTTATACCGTTCACAGACTTTTATTAAAAAACATTGGCACATATAAATAAAACACAATTCATTACATAATAAATTCAGAAACTCATAGGTGAGACAACTATTAATACAATAAAAACAACATTAAAAAATAATTTATCAATGTATGAAAATATCCAAAGAAAAGGAAGCACAAATTCAACACATCCTATCTAAGTTAGATTTCAAATAAAGCACATGACATTTAAAACTGGAAACAAGACCCCAACAGAAAAAACACATCTATAAGTGATACTGATTTCAAGATTTGAAAGCCCTTGTTATATTTTGGAACACATCTCCACTTCGCAAATAGACCTGATAACAGAGATTTCCGTGGCTTGAATTCTAAGGAACAAGAAAAAGCGTCAACGCGTTTCGGTGTCTCTGCCTTTTGATAATGGCACACCTTCCTCAGGACAATTTTGAAGTAGTTGGGGTTAACCTCATGTATCCTTTCCTTTAACAGTAAGGTTCCTTGTCTTATGGATGGAGTCAGGACCTCACGTTATCCTGGATATTTAGAATCAACCGTTGGGATTTCCGCGGTCGTTTTAGTCAGATCCCTTGCTCTTTTTTATTTTCAGATTATAATGGGTGCCCTGTCGGGTAGATGGACGATCCTTCGGATATAGGAGGTTCATCTGTTGTAGGGATGAAATCCCTACTGATTTTATAGGGTCGCCTTTATAAAGAATATGAAGAACTGTTCTCAGGATACGAGAGTTTTGTGGCTGGGGCCCCTACTGATGTGGGGGGATGCCGTCTCCCCGTGGTATTCTTTCTTTCAAACGTTCCCCATCTGCTCAGAAATTAGAAGCTGACGTACCCGTGGTCGGAGTAATTCCAACAAACGCGAAGAACGGACATATCCACGTCCAAGCCACCTACCACTATCCAGAGGTATAGATGGGGAACGTTTGAAAGAAAGAATACCACGGGGAGACGGCATCCCCCCACATCAGTAGGGGCCCCAGCCACAAAACTCTTGTATCCTGAGAACAGTTCTTCATATTCTTTATAAAGGCGACCCTATAAAATCAGTAGGGATTTCATCCCTACAACAGATGAACCTCCTATATCCGAAGGATCGTCCATCTACCCGACAGGGCACCCATTATAATCTGAAAATAAAAAAGAGCAAGGGATCTGACTAAAACGACCGTGGAAATTCCAACGGTTGATTCTAAATATCCAGGATAACGTGAGGTCCTGACTCCATCCATAAGACAAGGAACCTTACTGTTAAAGGAAAGGATACATGAGGTTAACCCCAACTACTTCAAAATTGTCCTGAGGAAGGTGTGCCATTATCAAAAGGCAGAGACACCGAAACGCGTCGACGCTTTTTCTTGTTCCTTAGAATTCAAGCCCAGGAAATCTCTGTTATCAGGTCTATTTGTGAAGTGGAGATGTGTTTCAAAATATAACAAGGGCTTTCGAATCTTGAAATCAGTATCACTTATAGATGTGTTTTTTCTGTTGGGGTCTTGTTTCCAATTTTAAATGTCATGTGCTTTATTTGAAATCTAACTTAGATAGGATGTGTTGAATTTGTGCTTCCTTTTCTGTGGATATTTTCATACATTGATAAATTATTTTTTAATGTTGTTTTTATTGTATTAATAGTTGTCTCACCTATGAGTTTCTGAATTTATTATGTAATGAATTGTGTTTTATTTATATGTGCCAATGTTTTTTAATAAAAGTCTGTGAACGGTATAAATTAGTTTGTGACCAGTGATTATGAATGAGGCTCAGAATATCTAGTGTGAGTGAGTAAATACTCTTCTCCAGGGATTCTTCTTGACTTTAGGTGTGGGCATAAACCTGACCCAAAGTTGCTAAGTTCACAAAAATACAAAATGGTGAAACCCTTCCTTCATTGTTCACTTCATGTAGCCCACCTAAGGGGTGTGAGTAGCCTGAGAGGTGACACCCCTTCTGTCTAGCTAATATTCCTGCCTGTTCTGGTGCCACATGGGCTTCAGGTCAGGGTGTGGCATTCCCAGGTCTGGAAGATGCCAGGGTCGCGTCTCAAAGGTGTCAGGGGATTTGAAGCCTCTGGCCTTGAAATGCTAAATCAGTAGCCATCCTGCCAGAGGAGGAGCGAACACCTCCCTCCAGAGCTGTCCTTGTTTTGACCTCTAAAGACACGGCCGTCACCTGCAGGGGGTCAGAAACTTGTCAGTCAGCCAGCACACTAGATACTGGAAGGTTTTTCAGGGGGCACCCCTCAGGCGCCCTCTGGGTGCATGTCATAATAGATCTAGTACTGGCAACAGTACAGATTTATTAAGATTAGGTGTTTGATGCTAAATAGCATGGGTTTCAGTGAAGCCCTTGTATAGCTTGGGAACTCGTAATGACGTGTGCCCAGTACGTATACTTAAAATGGCTTCCTGTTCACTTGAAGATATGTCTTCACATGGAATATAATGCACCCTGCCTTTGGGCTGTAAGGCCTGCTCTAGGGGTCACTTACATAGATTGTATGCAGTGTCTGTGGGCATGGCACACAGGGTGTTTGCATGTCGTGTTTTCACCATGGTCTGCACCCTGTCACGCAGCCTGTGGTGGTAGTCTGCATGGATTTGGTGAGGGCCCTTAGGATGAAACAATAAGTGCTGCAGCCCAAAGGGACCCTCTTTAGTACCCATGTCCTGGGTACCAAGGGTACCATTTACTAGGGACTTACAGGGGTGGCAAAGTCCTTGCCAATTGGGGACAGCTAAACATCTTTGCAGTTTGAAGGGAAAAGGCAGTGGCCCTGGGGCGTGGTTAGCAGGGACCCAGTGCACATCAGTGAAAAAACATGTCACAAAGGGGCGCTTTCCCACACTTTTTGATTCATTTCTTATATAAACTTACCAAACTTTACTGTTGGACCCGGCCTCGTGGCGTGGTCCCACTCCTCCCGCATGGCGGGTCCCGGACTACCTCGACCCCTGTTCCCCGGCCGAGAGCAGCACCATCCACCCTCCACGAGAGCCGCCCCTCCGGGCAGCCCCCAGCTCTCCCCCGTTGAAACTCGGCAACCTCTCCTCAACACCCTCGGCTGGTCCGAGCCCTATCCCGGACCACCATCTCAGGCCCAGACTCCCTCTTGGGCCCTCCACGACCAGGCCTCGTGGCCTCGGCCCGACCCCAGCCGCAGACCCAGCGAAGCCCCGACAGCGAGGCACCACGATCCGACCAGGGGGTGAAGAGACCACTTGACGGATCAATGGGGGAAAGAGTTTCGATGGTCCTCCAACTGTCCCCCGACGCCTGGTTTCGATCGCCCCCAGCCTCCCTGGGCGCTGGCTCCACCCCCCTGCTAGGTGTCTGGACCCGCACATCCCGGCCCCTCCGACCTCCAAGTGCGAGGGTCCGGACATCAAAGGACGCCAGACCTATAACTGGGGCAGCTCCGGAGCAGGTAGGCAGTTGTATCCTGGAGTCGAAAGACACCGAGACTAACTCATCCGCGTGGAACCTGTAACCACCTTGGAGCCCTGCTGGCGCTGCCGCGGCTCATCTCTGCCGAACTATCCTTGGAGCCCTGCTGGCGCTGCCGTGGCCCATCTTCGTGAAACCATCTCTGGAGTCCTGCTGGCGCTGCCGCGGCCCATCTTCGTGAAACCATCTCTGGAGCCCTGCTGGCGCTGCCGCGGCCCATCTTCCTGAAACCATCTCTGGAGCCCTGCTGGCGCTGCCGTGGCCCATCTTCGTGAAACCATCTCTGGAGCCCTGCTGGCGCTGCCGCGGCCCATCTTTGTGAAACCATCTCTGGAGCCCTGCTGGCGCTGCCGCGGCCCATCTTCGTGAAACCATCTCTGGAGCCCTGCTGGCGCTGCCGCGGCCCATCTTCGTGAAATCATCTCTGGAGCCCTGCTGGCGCTGCCGCGGCCCATACCGAAGAACCCCCCAGCTCGAGGATTGAGAGCTGAGCGCAGGGTATCCCTGTACCGGGCTGGTACCAAGACTGTCCCGCTACCCCCTTCCCTCAGAGACTAAGTTTGAGAGGATCCCTGGATCCAGTTATCCCTGTATCGTTACGATAACCTGCCTAAAAGTACTGATAAAAACGTTAAGAGCCTATCTTTGTGTGGTGTCCATCTTTAGGGGGGTTATTGCTCGTCTGTACGATCCTAGGAGAGGAACCTTGCCAGGAGGCCTCTCACCCTTGCTCGGCCAGCCCTAAGATCCTCTTTCCAACATTTACCGTGTGTTTATCATTCATATTGAGAATATTTTACTATTGAATTGGCTGTGAGTGTTAGAGACGGTCCTATTGGGGAGCACGGCGGGGCGTTTGGGGACTACACCCCTCCCGGTCCAGGCACTTGGCGTGCCAAAATAAATACAGGGAGTGCATATTTAACATGGGAAAAGTGACGCAAAAGTGGCGCAAGGTGCTTGTAAATATGCCCCAGGGTTTGGCGCAACAGGGTGGGGGGAGGCGATCAGGGTTTGTGAGCCGGGCTCTTCCAAAACAAAGTTAGCAGGCTTCCTTGAACATGGGCTATCACAATGCAATGAAGGGAAGTGCAGGAAATACAAAACACTCTTCTGACAGACAAGAAATTATTTTCCTGAAATTTCACGTTAAACGTCTATGTTTCCTCCTCACACGCCTTCATTGGCTGCCTTCCTCTCCCTGGTTTTTGGCACCTTCAGCCCTACTCACATCTGACACTCAGCAGTTAAAACACACAAATATGTTGCAAGCAGCAGCTCTGTTCCTGCTCTGCCTTAAATCATCCGGTGCAGTCAGTTACAGATGACTGCTGCCATGCCAGCAAATGTGAAGCCACGTGATCAAACCTTGGCACACATCCGGGTGCTTCTTTTGGGGGGGCCCGGGGAAGGAATGCACGCAGGGCGGGCCTGGTGTCTCGTCGCCAAGTCTGTGTAAAAATATGTATCTTCAGTAGGAAAAGGAGCATTGGAAAGCAAAGCAAGGGCCGGGCAGGCCTGCTGACCCCCCGCACATCTCAGCAGGCCTCTCTCTGAAGCTTGCCCCTTCTCTCCCAGGCCTCTCAGCAGTGTCCCCGGCGCTCTGCATTTGTTGGAATATTCAAGAGTTATCGAAGTCTGCACCAGCTCTTTATTTTAATAACAAGTTTGTATTTTGTAACCCACCAAGCAAGGTTCGCATTTCACCTGGGCAGTGCAACCCGCCACAGATAAATCACACTGCCAGCCCTTAGTATGTTCTCGCTCATATCTTGTCTTGCTTCCACAAACAAGCACTGGCAATGTAAGCAGACTTCTCCAGCTCCGCGCGCCAGTGTCCACTCCTGGCCTCCACTCCGCCAAGGACGTCTATCCCCAGCCATGTGCAGAGGGACGTATGGGGAATTTGACATTACCAACAAGGACAAGGCAAATACAAAAGGAAGGAGTGACATTTTGTCATATCCCACCCATAGCCCCGCCCCTGGCCCCGCCCACTAGCCACACCCCTTATTCAATTTGATGAGTACCTGCACTTATTTTTTCCCATTTAAAGCACTGAATGAAGACTTTGTGGCCAATTCAGCCGCTACAGACTTACCGTTACATTCATCTTTTGGCCATTTCCAGTGCAGTTTAAAAAAAATACATATATGTATATCTGTTAAACTATTTTCCATGACCCCACCATTTTTGGTTGCCACGCCATGACCCCCAATGTAAAGGGTTCACAGACTAAAGTTTATTATTTATTTATCCAGAGGAGCGCAAATCCTCAGCCATTTGGCAGAGCTTTGACCCCATCTCTGAAGATGCCCTTCTCAAGTGCGTACGTGAAACGAAGCCCTCCAACCATTCTCTTGACCCTATCCCCAGTGCCATTGCCATTGACTTCTATACCCATTCTCTTCCCTATTGGACCACTCTGATCAACCTCTCCCTCTGGCAAGGCTCCCTTCCTGCCTCCTTCAAAACTGGGCAGGTCACCCCTCTGCTGAAAAAGCCCACTGCTGATGCGAATGACCTCAACAACTTCCGCCCCATCACTAACCTTCCCTTTCTTGCGAAGATCACGGAAAGATGTGTAGCAAAACAACTCTCCCGTCATATCAAGGACAATGATCTTCTTGACAACTGTCAGTCCGGCTTCATCCAAAACTGCAGCACTGAAACAGCCCTGCTGCAAGCGATTGATGACGCGCTGAGGATACTCGATTCGGGGGGTCCTCTCTTCTAATCCTCCTTGACCTTTCTGCAGCCTTTGACACTGTCAATCACAACACCCTCCTCAATATTCTTCAACAGAGAATGGGCTTGGAGGGCACGGTGCTTAAATGGTTTGCTTCCTTCCTCTCTGATAGATCCCAAATGATCAAAATAGCGGACAGTCTTTCATCTCCTTTTGCGGTGGGTCAAGGTGTTCCTCAAGGCTCGATATTTGCTCCCACACTGTTCAATCTCTATTTAGAACCACTGGGAAACCTCCTAAGCAAATCCGGGATCCACTATCATCTCTATGCTGACGACACTCAACTCTACCTCAAGGTTGCCTCTACTCACGATCTCTCCATCCTAAGCTCCACTCTGGACTCCATTCAAAACTGGATGTCAACTCATCAACTGATTCTGAATCCCTCCAAAACTGAATTCCTCCTCTTCTCCTCCTCACTCTCTCCTCCCCCGGTTCAATCATGGATGGATCAGATGAATCTACTAAACAATAAACCCATCATTGTCGACAGCGCCAAATCCCTTGGTGTCATACTAGACAAAAAACTCAATCTAATTCCCCACATCAATTCCATTGCAAAATCTGCTCGATACCAACTGCGCCTTCTTTGGGGAATCCGTCGCTTCTTCCCTGAGCATGACCATAAAACCCTGGTGCAATCGCTGGTCCTCTCCAGACTAGACTACTGCAATTCTCTTCTTACTGGCCTCCCCAAATCCCACTTGTCCCCACTTAAGTCTGTTTTCCACTCAGCAGCTCGTTTCATTTATGGGGCCAAAAGAAACAATCACATCACACCGATGTTATCCACCCTCAGCTGGCTTCTCTTTGAGGCTAGAGCTATTTACAAGACCGCTTGTATCACCCACAAAGCCTTGCACTCCTCCTCTCCTCGCTACCTGGCGAATAAACTGAAACTCTCTGGAGGTTCTAGACCTTCACGCAATGCGGAGAATCTACTGCTTGAACCTCCCACTTTCAAGAAGGAAAGAACGATGGCCCAATCCTTTTCAGGCAACGCAGTGAGAATCTGGAACTCATTCCCGCCTCAGCTCCGGACCACCGCCTCCTCCCAGGCCTTTAAAAGGGACCTCAAAGCTCTCCTCCTCCAGAGACACCTCCAAAAGTAATTCACGTCCTCTCTTTTATTCTGAAGGAAGACCTCCCACTACTGAAAATTTCTACTTCTCATGTCCATGGAAGTGCCTTCCCAGTGTGTTCTTGTGGTTAGAGTGTTTGCCTTTTATTGCAGTATTATTCATGTACTTGTGTTTGGTACCCTCTTGCAACTTGCACTCACCACTTTGCCCCTGTAACACACGGTTTGCTTACTCTCACATGTTTTTTACCTTTGATACTTGCACAAGTGCCACCTTCACCTACGTAACGTTTATTCTTGTGCTTGAGTGTCTAACATGTATTGCAGTATTATACCGCAAATTATACTCTATTTTCTCTTGTAGCCTGCACACTTGTCACTTTTCCTCCTGTGCACTTTTTACTACCTCATGTATTTTTGGTAGCCCACATTTTTACTACCTCATGTATTTTGTTTGCTCACAAGTGTCACAATTACCTTGTCTACCTCATGTATTTTTGGTTTCTCACAATTTTTACTATCTCATGTATTTTTGTTTGCTCACAATGATCACTTTACCGTATGTAACGTAACGTATGTTTTTGCAATCTGCTGTTCGTGTAATGTTCTCAGTTTGTATAATTTCTGTTCCTATTGTAAAGCGCTCTGACGCCTTCGGGTAAAGTCCGCGCTATATAAAATTGCATAAATAAATAAATAAAAACACCCTGTGGGCAGCAGGAGGGAAGAGGCTATAGAGAGCCCACCCTCTAACGTCACACCGACACACCCACCCCACAGCAAAACACCCCCGAGAGAGGGGAGGAGGCAGACTGACGGGCGGAGCGCAGAGCAGAAGACACACGTGCACCAAACATCCATCACACGGGCAGCAGACATTCATCACACGGGCAGCAGACATCCATCACAGCGGACACCAGACACCCATCACAGCGGACACCAGACACCCATCACAGCGGACACCAGACACCCATCACAAGGGCATCGGACACCCATCACACGGGCAGCAGACATCCATCACGCGGGCAGCAGACATCCATCACACGGGCAGCCGAAACCCATCACAGCGGACACCAGACACCCATCACACGGGCAGCAGACACACGGGCAGCGGACACCCATCACACGGGCAGCAGACATCCATCACACGGGCAGCAGACACACGGGCAGCGGACACCCATCACACGGGCAGCAGACATCCATCACACGGGTAGCAGGCATCCATCGCACGGGCAGCGCACACGGCGGTGCTGCCGCCCCCTCCACCCCCGAAAAGATGCAGGCGGTGCTGGGCTGCCTCCTGGCCGCGGCCCTCGTGGGCACAGGTGAGGTCTCCTGTCTTCCTTGTCTGCCCTGTACTGCCGGGGGGGGGGGGGGGGGGGGGGCTTTATAGGGTCTTGTGAGGTGAGGACACGTGAGGTTCATCCATGGGGTGTGTTTCTGTCCTGCCGCAGCATCGGATCTTTATCTGTTTATTTATGTGTGCATTGCTCGAAGCGGGTGGGATCCGAGGGACACGACGCCCCCTACAGCTGTCATTTAAGAGGGGCAGCGTCTGCCGTGAGTCCCAGGGCGGGGCCGACGGCTGGACGAGCCCCCCTGCCCGGGTGCTGCTGCTGATGTGTATCTGCACATATATGTGTGCATGGGTGGGATCCGAGGGCCACGACGCCCCCATATAGCTTTAATTCAGGAGGACTGGTAATGCTGGAGGGTCAGGCAGGGGGGAGGGGTCTCCTTGCTGTGAATCCCAGGGCGGGGCCGAAGGCTGGACGAGCCCCCCTGCCCGGGTGCAGCTGCCAGCAGATATCCCATCTCTACACGTGTAAAGGGGCCAGACCCCGGCAGGGCAGGGGCGTTCATCCGCGGGGTCACTGGACGCTTCCAGACGCGCACCTTTCCTCTTACCGAGTTTTAGTGCAGGGAGCCCCGGCCGAGCGGTGAGACGTGTGATCCTGCGCACCGGGCGTTGAACCACGGGGCTGCGCCCGCTCCGGCCGCCCCTGCACTCCGTGCTCCGGAAGCCCGATGGATCTGTTGCCTTTTTGCGTAGTTTGTAGCGGCCGAACTTATATACTGTGTGTGATGCAAGATTACAAAAAAGACTCCCGTATTCACAGCGCTGTATGCCAGGGGCTGGTCCCTCGCAGCGCTAAACACAGCAATCACTGTCACCAATGCACGCACCAACCCCGATTGTATGTGTGTGTGTGTGTATTTTTAAATTAAGCCGTGTCTTGTTTTACATGTAGTTGCCTGGAGGCTTCAGCCCCCCCCCCTCCGTCGTGTGCGGGGGGGGGGGGGGGGGGGCTCAAGCTGGAGCTCTGGGGCTGGGTAGAGTCTGTTTCTTTCTTTTTCCGGCACGGCTCTTTAAAGACACTTTGCATATTTACATTCCCTCGTAAACCTTTGCAAACAAGGTCTAGTGTTTTTTCCTGGTTCCAGCCCCCCCCCCCGGCCCCCACTCTTCCCATTCCTTGCATTTGTACTTTACATTTCCTGCTGTAGTGTGAGATTGCATCTCATGAAGAGGGTTATGAAGCAGGGGATGCCAGTCGTGCTGTTTAAAGAGCCCGCAAAGACCTCTCTTGACCCTGAATAGGGTGAGGAATAAAAAAAGCCCGTTTCATTTGCAATGTGGCTGCGCTGCCTGTTCCCTGGAATCATCAGTCTTGGCTCATCCAGGCAGCCCCAGGACACACAGAGCTTTCTGTGAAGATTTGCTCTTGGAAGCGAGCTCGGACATGTGCTGAGTACAGGGCTTTAGGTGTTTGTTTATTTGTACTGTTTGGGACATTAAAAGAATGAGCCGCACCCCCAATCACAAGACTGGAAGTTTGTTGCAGGATCAGCACATTATTTATTTCCTCGATCCCTGATTAATGCCATAGTAGCAATAGTTTAACTTGTATCTGAAACCCTACAGCACAGCCAAAAGCATGCTGAGTTACTGCAAGCGTCTGGGAATGCTCCCTGCTCAAACAACTCACTCCTCACTCTTGCCCTTCACTTACACGCTCACCCTGCACTCACACCATTCACCCGCTCACCCTGCACTCCTGCTCACCCTGCACTCACGCCATTCACCTGCTCACCCTGCACTCACGCCATTCACCTGCTCACCCTGCACTCACACCATTCACCTGCTCACCCTGCACTCAAGCCATTCACCTGCTCACCCTGCACTCACACCATTCACCTGCTCACCCTGCACTCACATCATTCACCTGCTCACCCTGCACTCACACCATTCACCTGCTCACCCTGCACTCACACCATTCACCTGCTCAACCTCCACTCACACCATTCACCTGCTCACCCTGCACTCCTGCTCACCCTGCACTCACACCTTTCACCTGCTCACCCTGCACTCCTGCTCACTCTGCACTCATACCATTCACCTGCTCACCCTGCACTCACACCATTCACCTGCTCACCCTGCACTCTTGCTCACCCTGCACTCACACCATTCACCTGCTCACCCTGCACTCCTGCTCACTCTGCACTCACACCATTCACCTGCTCACCCTGCACTCACACCATTCATCTGCTCACCCTGCACTCTTGCTCACCCTGCACTCACACCATTCACCTGCTCACCCTGCACTCACACCATTCACCTGCTCACCCTGCACTCCTGGTCACCCTGCACTCACACCATTCACCCGCTCACCCTGCACTCCTGCTCACCCTGCACTCACACCTTTCACCCGCTCACCCTGCACTCCTGCTCACCCTGCACTCACACCATTCACCTGCTCACCCTGCACTCTTGCTCACCCTGCACTCACACCATTCACCTGCTCACCCTGCACTCAAGCCATTCACCTGCTCACCCTGCACTCACACCATTCACCTGCTCACCCTGCACTCTTGCTCACCCTGCACTCACGCCATTCACCTGCTCACCCTGCACTCACACCATTCACCTGCTCACCCTGCACTCACACCATTCACCTGCTCACCCTGCACTCTTGCTCACCCTGCACTCACGCCATTCACCTGCTCACCCTGCACTCACACCATTCAACTGCTCACCCTGCACTCAAGCCATTCACCTGCTCACCCTGCACTCACACCATTCACCTGCTCACCCTGCACTCACATCATTCACCTGCTCACCCTGCACTCACACCATCCACCTGCTCACCCTGCACTCACACCATTCACCTGCTCAACCTCCACTCACACCATTCACCTGCTCACCCTGCACTCCTGCTCACCCTGCACTCACACCATTCACCTGCTCACCCTGCACTCCTGCTCACTCTGCACTCATACCATTCACCTGCTCACCCTGCACTCACACCATTCACCTGCTCACCCTGCACTCTTGCTCACCCTGCACTCACTCCATTCACCTGCTCACCCTGCACTCCTGCTCACTCTGCACTCATACCATTCACCTGCTCACCCTGCACTCACACCATTCACCTGCTCACCCTGCACTCTTGCTCACCCTGCACTCACACCATTCACCTGCTCACCCTGCACTCACACCATTCACCTGCTCACCCTGCACTCCTGGTCACCCTGCACTCACACCATTCACCCGCTCACCCTGCACTCCTGCTCACCCTGCACTCACACCTTTCACCCGCTCACCCTGCACTCCTGCTCACCCTGCACTCACACCATTCACCTGCTCACCCTGCACTCTTGCTCACCCTGCACTCACACCATTCACCTGGTCACCCTGCACTCAAGCCATTCACCTGCTCACCCTGCACTCACACCATTCACCTGCTCACCCTGCACTCCTGCTCACCCTGCACTCACATCATTCACCTGCTCACCCTGCACTCACACCATCCACCTGCTCACCCTGCACTCACACCATTCACCTGCTCAACCTCCACTCACACCATTCACCTGCTCACCCTGCACTCCTGCTCACCCTGCACTCACACCATTCACCTGCTCACCCTGCACTCTTGCTCACCCTGCACTCACACCATTCACCTGCTCACCCTGCACTCCTGCTCACTCTGCACTCATACCATTCACCTGCTCACCCTGCACTCACACCATTCACCTGCTCACCCTGCACTCTTGCTCACCCTGCACTCACACCATTCACCTGCTCACCCTGCACTCACACCATTCACCTGCTCACCCTGCACTCCTGGTCACCCTGCACTCACACCATTCACCCGCTCACCCTGCACTCACACCATTCACCTGCTCACCCTGCACTCACGCCATTCACCTGCTCACCCTGCACTAACACTATTCACCCGCTCACCCTGCACTCACACCATTCACCCACTCACCCTGCACTCACACCATTCACCCGCTCACCCTGCACTCGCACCATTCACCTGCTCACCCTGCACTCCTGGTCACCCTGCACTCACACCATTCACCTGCTCACCCTGCACTCACGCCATTCACCTGCTCACCCTGCACTCACACGATTCACCCGCTCACCCTGCACTCACATCATTCACACGCTCACCCTGCACTCACACCATTCACCCGCTCACCCTGCACTCACACCATTCACCTGCTCACCCTGCACTCCTGGTCACCCTGCACTCACACCATTCACCTGCTCACCCTGCACTCACACCATTCACCTGCTCACCCTGCACTCACACCATTCACCTGCTCACCCTGCACTCACACCATTCACCTGCTCACCCTGCACTCACACCATTCACCTGCTCACCCTGCACTCACACCATTCACCTGCTCACCCTGCACTCCTGCTCACCCTGCACTCACACCATTCACCTGCTCACCCTGCACTCACACCATTCACCTGCTCACCCTGCACTCCTGCTCACCCTGCACTCCTGCTCACCCTGCACTCACACCATTCACCCGCTCACCCTGCACTCCTGCTCACCCTGCACTCACACCTTTCACCTGCTCACCCTGCACTCCTGCTCACCCTGCACTCACACCATTCACCTGCTCACCCTGCACTCACACCATTCACCTGCTCACCCTGCACTCCTGCTCACCCTGCACTCACACCTTTCACCTGCTCACCCTGCACTCCTGCTCACCCTGCACTCACACCATTCACCCGCTCACCCTGCACTCCTGCTCACCCTGCACTCACACCTTTCACCTGCTCACCCTGCACTCCTGCTCACCCTGCACTCACACCATCCACCCGCTCACCCTGCACTCCTGCTCACCCTGCACTCACACCTTTCACCTGCTCACCCTGCACTCACACCATTCACCTGCTCACCCTGCACTCACACCATTCACCCGCTCACCCTGCACTCATACCATTCACCCGCTCACCCTGCATTCACACCATTCACCCGCTCACCCTGCACCCACACCATTCACCCGCTCACCCTGCACTCACGCCATTCACCTGCTCACCCTGCACTCACGCCATTCACCTGCTCACCCTGCACTCCTGCTCACCCTGCACTCACACCTTTCACCTGCTCACCCTGCACTCACACCATTCACCTGCTCACCCTGCACTCACACCATTCACCCGCTCACCCTGCACTCCTTCTCACCCTGCACTCACACCTTTCACCTGCTCACCCTGCACTCACACCATTCACCTGCTCACCCTGCACTCACACCATTCACCCGCTCACCCTGCACTCACACCATTCACCCGCTCACCCTGCATTCACACCATTCACCCGCTCACCCTGCACCCACCCCATTCACCCGCTCACCCTGCACTCACGCCATTCACCTGCTCACCCTGCACTCACGCCATTCACCTGCTCACCCTGCACTCACACCATTCAACTGCTCACCCTGCACACCTGCTCACCCTGCACTCACACCATTCACCTGCTCACCCTGCACTCACACCATTCACCTGCTCAACCTGCACTCACGCCATTCACCTGCTCACCCTGCACTCATGCCATTCACCTGCTCACCCTGCACTCACACCATTCACCTGCTCACCCTGCACTCCTGCTCACCCTGCACTCACACCATTCACCCACTCATCCTGCACTCACACCATTCACCCGCTCACCCTGCACTCACACCATTCACCTGCTCACCCTGCACTCACACCATTCACCCGCTCACCCTGCACTCACACCATTCACCGCTCACCCTGCACTCACACCATTCACCTGCTCACCCTGCACCCACACCATTCACCTGCTCACCCTGCACTCCTGCTCACCCTGCACTCACACCATTCACCTGCTCACCCTGCACTCCTGCTCACCCTGCACTCGCACCATTCACCTGCTCACCCTGCACTCGCACCATTCACCTGCTCACCCTGCACTCCTGCTCACCCTGCACTCACACCATTCACCTGCTCACCCTGCACTCACACCATTCACCTGCTCACCCTACACTCCTGCTCACCCTGCACTCACACCATTCACCTGCTCACCCTGCACTCACACCATTCACCTGCTCACCCTTCACTCCTACTCACCCTGCACTCACACCATTCACTTGCTCACCCTGCACTCGCACCATTCACCTGCTCACCCTGCACTCACACCATTCACCTGCTCACCCTGCACTCCTACTCACCCTGCACTCACACAATTCCCCTGCTCACCCTGCACTCACACAATTCACCTGCTCACCCTACACTCACACAATTCACCTGCTCACCCTACACTCACACAATTCACCTGCTCACCCTACACTCACACCATTCACCTGCTCACCCTGCACTCACACAATTCACCTGCTCACCCACACCATTCGCCTGCTCACCCTGCACTCACACCATTCACCTGCTCACCCTGCACTCCTGCTCACCCTGTACTCACACCATTCACCTGCTCACCCTGCACTCAAACCATTCACCTGCTCACCCTGCACTCAAACCATTCACCTGCTCACCCTGCACTCACACCATTCACCTGCTCACCCTGCACTCCTGCTCACCCTGCACTCACACCATTCACCTGCTCACCTTGCACTCACACCATTCACCTGCTCACCCTGCACTCACACCATTCACCTGCTCACCCTGCACTCCTGCTCACCCTGCACTCACACCATTCACCTGCTCACCCTGCACTCACACCATAGACCTGCTCACCCTGCACTCACACCATTCACCTGCTCACCCTGCACTCACACCATAGACCTGCTCACCCTGCACTCACAGCGATCACAATGCACTCACAGCGATCACAATTCACTCACAGCGATCACCCGCTCTCCCTGCACTCACAGCAATCACCCGCTCTCCCTGCACTCACAGCAATCACCCGCTCTCCCTGCACTCACAGCAATCACCCGCTCTCCCTGCTCTCACACTGATCACCCACTCACCCTGCACTGACAGCGATCACAACCATGGACTCACACTGATCACCCGCTCTCCCTGCACTCACAGCGATCACCCTGCACTCACACCATTCACCCACTCTCCCTGCACTCACAGCATTCACCCTGCACTCACAGCGATCACCCGCTCTCTCTGCACTCACAGCGATCACCCGCTCTCTCTGCACTCACAGCGATCACCCGCTCTCTCTGCACTCACAGCGATCACCTGCTCTCCCTGCACTCACAGCGATCACAATGCACTCACACTGAACACCCGCTCACCCTGCACTCACACGGATCACAACTATTGAGTCACACCATTCACCCACTCACCCCACATTCACAATGGTCACCCTACACTCACAATGCACTTGTCCTGTTCACTCTATTCCTCATCCTGTGGTCACTGGAGCCCACTACCCCCCCCTGCACTCATGTAACACTCCACTCACCTGTCCCCGTCACTGCTCACTCTGCAATCTCACTCAAACAAGCCCATCAGTAACCATACATTCATTCGCCCCACTCTGCACTTACAACTGCACCCAAATTCATATGGTCACCTCACTCACCCTGCACTCACTCCTCTCACCCTCCTCTCACACTGTTGCGTCGCTCACCGTGCACTCACAGGGGCACTCCTGCCACTTACACAGCGCAGAGGGTTAATGTGCCTGCTACAAAGAATGTGTACCATGCAGATCATGGTACTGAGTGTGAATAAACCATGAGTAGCGCATAAAAAAAGAGAATGTTTTCCAAAAAGGTGCTATAGAGAGATGAGGTGCTTCGTTGGTGAGTGGCAGTGAGGGAATTCATGGAGGAGGAGGAAATTGGGGTGGGGGCAACAAAAAAGACTGTTGAATTGTTTGCGACCAGTGCTAAAGCAGACCCTAGCTGGGAGCGTTAGACCCCCACCCCTCCCCCCGAAGTTTGGGTCTAGTTGCACCCCTGCCTTAAGGTGAAATACCCAAAAATATTACAAAATGTTTTGTTTATTTTAGCCACACCTCTGCCCTTTTTCCCACCCTGAAAGCTGAGACTGTCCGGGGAAATCCTGGGCGTCTGGTCACCCTACCTAACCCCCCCATGCATTCTAACCCACCCCCACTTGCAGGCAGCACTACAGTTCCCTACTTTCATTTTACGCCCTTCCACCAGTGCTTGTTGGGGGTGCACACAAACCTAAGTGCAAGGCAGCGGGTCAGAGGGCATGGGGTATGCGAGGTGCCCAGGCAGGGGGGCAACAAGCGTACCAAAGGTCCCAGTGCAAGCGGACGAGAGGGACCTTACCAGATGAGGTTGTTGGGCTTGGCCCTTTTGGCAGGTTTACCCCTGAACTTTTCGCCTTTTAATATCCCATAATTATAGTGATTTCTGGTCTTTGCGCACTTTAGCACTGTGGCCCATTGTAAAGTGCGTGCGCTCTCAGAGTGCGTGTGGTGAGATTGGCCTGCTCTCCCATAGGAATGCATAGGTAGTCTGTGTGTCCATGGTAGTTCCTGATGTGTGGGGAGTGCAGGGTCGAGTTTGGTATGTGCAAACTCGTGAGATTAAATGCTATGTGATGATGTGCGCAGATTTATTGTGTCTAGTGTAGAAGTGCCACTTTCATGTCTGTGCAGTGAATGTGATTTGACTGCCTGGCTTGTGATTGGCTGGAGCTGGCTGGTGTGCCTGGCTTCAGGAGTCAGGATGGGTCTGCCCGGTGGTGAATGGGGAGATCTGCATGTTGATGGCAGGGGGTGGGTTGCACCTGGGACTTGAATGGGGCTGGGCCTGCCCTCCACAATGCTGGTTCCACCCCCTGTGGTGTGTCTGATATCCCTGACCTATCCTGTGAATAGGCAGAGGGGCTGAGCAAAACAAAGGGCTCAGGAACCAGTTGCATCTGGTTCGCCCCTTGCCCGCACCTTTGACAACAAAGGAAATGTGTGTATAAAAAGATGCTGTAACCTCATGTAAAATGTTCTTGTTACCTGACTTTAATCTGCCAGGGGCGTGCTGCTGCTGGGGCCCAAGGGAAGGCTTGCCTCCCTGGGCCCTACCCAGCCCCTGGATGCTGGAGGAATTTCCTTGTTGGGAGCTGTGTTGCTCCATCTTTGCTGCCCAGGACTTCTGGGACCTATTTGCTCCTATGTGGACTTTACCAAGGCTTGTTACAGCCTTCCTGCGCCTTATTTTGGGACTGGGTGCTTTGGTTTAACCTCCCTGGAAAAGGGAGAACCTGGGGGCTGAGCAGCGTGGCGCTGCAGCTCCGGGCTGAGGGAGTCCCCCTCGTAGGGATTCCCCCCTCCTTTCATACTTTGCAGGTGCCCACCCTGCAGTATGGCCGCTACTCCTATATCTTGATTAGCAGGAGCCCACCCTGCTTTATAGCCCGATACTTAGAGGGAGCCCACCCCTCATTTTGCCCTTATATTTGAATATGCACGGGTGCCCAACCCCGCCACTTTTCCAGAATTTGCATTAGCGGACGCGTCCGCGGCCCGCCTGACTGTGGGCGAGACCGCCGGACCGAAGAGGAAAGGCGGCCGGAAGCTGGTGCTGCGTGCGGAGGATGGGAGCATACCCCGCCTCCCCGAGTGGCCATGAGGAAGGAGTCCTGGGTCCCAGGAGGGGGTCTGGGTGAACACAGAGCGCTGCACCGAAGAAGGATGCGGGCGCCTGCCCGTGCGGGGCTCCCAATGCTGAGGAAGAGC
Source organism: Lissotriton vulgaris (assembly GCF_964263255.1). Taxonomy (NCBI): domain Eukaryota; kingdom Metazoa; phylum Chordata; class Amphibia; order Caudata; family Salamandridae; genus Lissotriton; species Lissotriton vulgaris. Next base: position 130,907 of record NW_028246765.1, on the reverse strand, counting down.
CCAGCGGGTGCCAGCCAGCAGTGGCAAACAGGAGAGGGGGCGCAAGGCACATTGCCGGTGCTTGCCCCCACCGCGAACACAGAAGATGTCCTGCCGCCTGCCCGGAGGAGCCCCCCCAAAGGAGAAGCAGCCCCGTGAGTGAACGGGCTGGGGGGCTCCGTAGGGGCATGTGTTGTCGCCAGTGCGCTACACAGTGGTAGGGGTGCATTTAGGGTGGCCCTGGATGGCAGTGGGCCGCCCCAATGTTTTACTGGTGATTTACAGAGCCAGATGGCTTCAACGAGGCCCCCAGTTTAATTAGCGTCCCCATGAGGGACTTAAGGGCATATGTGAGAAGTTGGCCTGGTATATGATGTTCACTATTCTAGTGAGCACCTTGCACCAGTCCAAACGACCCTTATGGTGATTGGTTGTAAGGCAACCTTATAGCCAGCTGTTTTACCATATGCAATCCTATTAAATACCAAATGAAAGGACACCACACAAGTTATACATTACAAAATATATGTATTAATTCTAGAATAATCCCTTATACTCTTTATGAGCACAGAAGCACAAGCGTTAAACAAAGAACACAGCATAACATACAATACGCTGCACAATTATGGATAGGCCAGGTGGCCACTCAAACCATACATTAAGAAAGTGGTATAAGTACCACGTCACAAACAATGAACAGGCCTAGGGTCTTGGGAATCGCTGGGCCTACACTGGACTAATGAAGGTTAGGACGTAGGAGGCCCACAGGATGTGGGTGCAGTGTCTATAGGCAACCGCGTTTACCATACAAGTCAATGGTGCGTAAAAATCAGAAAGTTATAGGTTTCAGAGTCTTCCGACTGGACTAGAACTTGCCACTTAAAACAAGGACACTAGAGGTGTGAACCACTACAGGAGCACCGGAGTTATATTGTTACCTCACCCACAGGAAGCGGGTGCATAGGTGCCAAAGTGTGTTGAAGTTCTATGGAGCCTTTAGATGAAGATGCTGCAGACGACCAGGAGAGAAGAGTCCAGTTGGATCCAAGGAAGGATCGAAGATGTAGATTACCTGAAAGCAGAGGGGACAGAGTCTAGGTCACTAACCAGTGACCAGGATGGAACCATGACGGAACCAGGCAATGTCGGGTTGCGATCAGGTGCTGTCGAGTAGTTTGTCTCCGCTGCCACGTGGACCAGGAAGGATGGAGGATGACCAGCTGGTGAACACGAGCTGTCCCATGAAGGCTCTTGCTGTCGGCACTTGATTCGGAGTCACCAAGCCTTGGCAAAGGCAACCCAAGCAGGACTCGAAGATGTCTTCTTGATCGGACCGGGAAGGTCAGATCGATGGCTCCTTTTCACCGGAGCTGGGGCCCGTCTGGAGCAACCAGACCAGCAGTATAGTTTCGATGGTTCGTCGTCACAGAGGCCACTAGCCAACGGGCAAGTGACCGGACAACGCGTCGAGCAGGAAAAGTGCAAAAGGGCCCCACGCGGAGAGTGTGGAGAGGTGATCTTTCGAGCACAGGCTGCTCGGAACTGGGGCTTCTCAAACCCCAAAGCACAACGTTGAGGGTGCCCCGGGAGCTGCGCTGGAAGCACTTCATCGACTTTTCAAGATGGCCGGTCCCACGTCTCTCGTCGCCTCCACGGGTCTAAGCTTTGCTAGGACTGTGGTTCGGGCTGTTGGAAGTCTGGGAGTCCAGGTCTTGTTGGTCTCTGTCGTTCGAGCTCCGGTGGGAGCAATGGCAAAGAAAGTTTCAATGCGCTGACGGTGCCTGCTTGCACAGGGTGGCCACTCCTTGACCACAAGGGAGATTCTTCAGTCTTCTACGTTGAGTAGGATGTCGAAGGGTCCAGAGTTTCATTTCAAAGTTTCAGTCAGGATGTTCTAGTTTGCATTGGCACAGCTCCTACCTTTATTCCAAATCTAGGGGCTGGATCACCTGCTAGGTCCCTCCTATGGGTGGGACCCAGGAAGAGGGTGGTTACACCCCATTCCCTTTGTCCAGTTTCACACCAGAGCCGGGGCTGGAGTGCCTCAGCACCGGTTTGAACTGGGCTATGTATGGGACGCCTTGTGCGGCCCAGGCAGTGTCTAGTTTCATTCAGCCCTCCCTGCCCCAATCCACTATCTCCTGTCTGGGGTGGTGTAACACCTCCCTCTGACAGGATACCATTTGTTCAGGCCTCCCCTGCCGTAGTTTCGATCAGCAGCACGAGGCCAGACTTGTGTCTGTGGCAACAGCATCCATTTTGTGATGCTGAGGCTCTAGTTCGATTTAACGGCGTTTAAGCAAAGTAACATGTCTTCTCCCTCTAGAAGGGAGGAATGGAGAAGTGAGGCTCACTGGTTAGAGCAGCAGACCCTGAAGCAGAGGTCAGACCCGGGACCAGGGTTCAATTCCCGACGCAGCAGGGTCTTGAGCTCAAATGTCCATGGACTCGATAATTCTCGCTTCGGTGCCTGACCTAATCATGGGTTCACACTCTGCAACTCTGGGCATTAAGCTTGCTTAATCTCCACAACGGCCCCCCGCGGCGGAATGCCTGGCTTTCACCTTGGGGATGCCCTGTAGGGGCTATCTCACAGGTAAAAGCCAGGACGGGTTCCCAAGGCAAGCGCGGAGATACCCCTTCGGGGGTCGATTCAGGCGCTATATAAGAAACATAATAATAATAATAATAATAATAATAATGCTATCCCCGTCACCAGAACTGGCTAGGGGGTAGTATTCTAAAGCATATGACCCCTTACACGACATGTTTTGATAAAGCCAAACCAAAGTTAGCAAGTAACCGCGAGGATTATAATGCACTCAATCAATCAATCAAGACATTTGTAGAGCGCACTACTTACCCGGAGGGTCTCAAGGCGCTTGGGGGGGGGGGGGGGAGGGGTGCTGCTACTGCTCGAACAGCCAGGTCTTGAGCTTCTTCCTGAAGGAGAGGTGGTCTTGGGTCAGGCGCAGGTCGGTCGGGAGGGAGTTCCAGGTCGTGGCGGCCAGGTAGGAGAAGAACCTTCCTCCTGTTGTCGTTCTTCTGATGCGGGGGACGGCGGCGAGGGCGTGACTGGCTGATCGAAGATGGCGTTTGGGAGCGTAGAAGTTGATGCGGTTGTTGAGGTAGCTCGGGCCTTGATCGTGTAGGGCTTTGTGTGCGTGGGTGAGGAGACGGAAGGTGATTCTTTTGTTGACGGGGAGCCAATGCAGGTTTCTCAGATGTCCGGAGATGTGGCTGTGTCGTGGGATGTCGAGGATGAGTCTGGCTGAGGTGTTCTGAATCCGCTGGAGTCTCTTCTGGAGCTTGGCGGTGGTTCCGGCGTAGAGGGCGTTGCCGTAGTCCAGTCGGCTGGTGACGACGAGGGCCTGGGTGACCGTCTTCCTGGTCTCGGTGGGGATCCACCGGAAGATCTTCCGTAGCATGCGCAGGATGTTGAAGCACGACGAGGAGACGGCGTTGACTTGTCTGGTCATGGAGAGGGAGGAGTCCAGGATGAAGCCCAGGTTGCGTGCGTGGTCTGTCGGTTTGGGTGCGGTGCCCAGGGCGAGGGGCCACCAGGAGTTGTCCCAAGCGGAGGGCGAGGAGCCCAGGACTTAAGAGTATATGGTATGGCAATATCCCAGAACAGCTAAGGGACTTGGTTCCGAAAGTGGCAGACAGGCTCAGCTCATGCTAGAGCACCATCTCACATAAAACCAAGCACTCTGCCTCCAGGATTGTTAAGGCCTGCCATAGGAGTGACTTATAGGTGTATATGTGTCCAGATATAGGTTTAGATATAGGTATACTATATCTAAGCAAGGGTTGATTACACCACCTTGCTCCAGCTGAGTGATCAGCCATTTGTGTCAGATTGGATAGCCAGCCAGGGGTGTCAAAAGATATGCTGCAGCCCCTGGTAGGCCTTGGATGCACCTATGCCCTGGGTACCTATAGTACATTGTACAGGGGCTGATAAGGTGAACCAATACCCAATTGGTTATGTACCTAAAGTACATGGTTGTGAATTTAGAGAGAGAACAGCAGGCTGTGGGTCTGATTAGCAGGCCCCCAGCCACATTAAGTCGAAAACCAGTAAAGCAAAAAATGGGGTGACCATAGGAAAGCAGACCCTACTCTCCTACATACCCCCGCCCCCAAACGCAGGGGCATTAAACTTAACCTTGACCAGATAAGTATTCATGTTCTAAGTGGAAATACCTGGAGAGACCATCTGCATTGCCATGGTCAGTCCCTGGTCTGTGCTCCACTGTAAAGTCCATCCCCTGTAGGGAAAGGGACCACCTGAGCAGTTTGGGATTTTCACCCTTCATCTGATTTTGAAATTTCCTGTAATTCCCAGTCAGTCCCAAGAAAGCTCTGACCTGTGTCTGGGTGGTTGGAGGAGCCCAGTCCTGTATGGTCTGGATCTTACTCTCCAATGGTTGAACCTGACCCCCACCTACTAGGTGGCCCAGGTACACAACCTTGCTCTGCCCTATCTGGCACTTTGTGGCCTTGATAGTTAGGCCTGCCTTCTGCAGGGCCTCTAAAACCTTCTCCAGGTGGATCAGGTGATCCTCCTCCCAGTTGGAGCTGAAGACAGCAATATCATCCAGATATGCTGCACAAAAGTCATCCAACCCAGAAAGGACTTGGTTCACCAACCTTTGGAAAGTGGCAGGTGCATTCTTCAATCCAAAGGGCATTACCACAAATTGATAATGACCTCCCAGTGGTTGAGAATGCTGTTTTGGCCTTGGACTCCTCAGCTAACCTGATTTGCCCATAACCAGCTGTCAAATCAAATGTGCTCAGAAACTTGGCAGAAGCCAATCTATCAATGAGCTCCTCTGCTCTTGGAATGGGGTAAGCATCTGTCCCAGTGACCGCATTGAGACCTCTATAGTCCACACAATACCTCATTTCTCTCTTCCCATCTTTTTGGTGTGAGGTTTTGGCACAAGGACTACTGGGCTGGCCCAGGGGCTCTCTGATGGCTCATTCACTCCAAGCTCAAACATTTTCTGCACCTCAGTCTTTATACAGTCCCTGACATGGTCAGGTTGCCTGTAGATCTTACTCTTCACAGGCAGACTGTCACCAGTGTCCACCTCATAGGTGCACCAGTTAGTCTGACTAGGTGTCAATGAAAACATGTGTCTGAAAGACTGTAGAACTTGTCTGCAGTCCTGTTGCTGCTGGTCAGTGAGGCTGCCAGCTAAGGCCACACCATCAACTGAACCATAATCAGGGTTATGGGATAACAAGTCTGGGAGAGGGTCACTCTCTTCCTCTTGCTCCCCATCTGTAGCCATGAGCAAGCCCATGTCTGCCCTGTTCACAAATGCTTTCAATCCGTTTACATGGAGCACCCTAGTATGTGACCTCTCATTTTTTTCAATGATGGTGTGGGGTCCAGACCATTTGTCTTGGAGAGCTGCTGGGGCCACTGGTTCCAACACCCACACTTTGTGTCCTGGCTGGTACTCAGTCAGCACAGCCTTTTGGTCATGCCAAGCTTTTTGAACTTCTTGGCTAGCCTCACGGTTTTTGGAAGCTTTCTCCATGTATTCAGCCATCCTGGAGCGGAGACCAAGTACATAGTCCACTATGTCAAGTTTAGGCTTTTTGAGAGGTAACTCCCATCCTTCCTTCACAAGACACAAGGGACCCCTTATAGGATGCCCAAACAAAAGCTCAAAAGGGCTGTAGCCAACCCACTTTTGTGGGACCTCTCTGTAAGCAAAGAGAAGACAGGGTTAAAGGATGTCCCATCTTCGCCTAAGCTTTTCATGTAAACCTTTTATCATCCCTTTTAGGGTCTTGTTAAATCTTTCAACAAGCCCATTGCACTGTGGATGGTAGGGTGTAGTGAACTTGTAGTTAACACCACACTCTTTCCACATTGCTTTTAGATATCCAGACATGAAGTTGGTACCTCTGTCTGAAAGTACCTCCTTTGGAAAGCCCAGTCTGGAGAAAACTCCAAGTAGGGCCCTTGCCACAACAGGAGCTGTTGTGGTCCTCATGGTAATTGCCTCTGGATACCTGGTGGCATGTTCCACTACCACCAGTATACATCTTTGCCCAGATGCTGTTTGGGGGTCCATTGGTCCAACAATGTCTATCCCCACTCTCTCAAAGGGTACCCCCACCACATGTAGTGGTATAAGGGGGCCCTTTGTGATGCCACCTGATTTGCCACTGGCTTGGCAGGTGACAGAGGAGCGACAAAACTCCTCGGTATCTTCTGACATGTGAGGCCAGTGAAAGTGAGGGACAAGCCTGTCCCAAGTCTTGTTCTGGCCTAAGTGTCCTGCTAGAGGAATATCATGTGCCAAGGTTAGAAGGAAGACCCTAAATTGCAGAGGTATGACAAACCTCCTGGCAGCACCAGGCTTGGGGTCTCTAGCCTCTGAATAAAGGAGCCCATCATCCCAATACACTCTATGGGTACTTTGAGCATTCCCAGCAGCCTCAGCAGCAGCCTGCTGTCTGAGGGGTTGAAGAGAAGGGCAAGTTAATTGAGCCTGCCCCAGATCTGCCCTTAAGGGTCCCCCTGTCCCCAGAAACTCAACCTGATCAGGTTCAAGCCCTTCCAGGACAGTCTCCTCTTGGATCACAGAATCAGCCTCCTGTGAAGATGATCCTCAACCTGGAGCAAGTGAGAAGGCACTGCCTTAACCCTCTTGCTCTTTCTCTTGGGTTGTGCTTGGAATATTGTTCCAAGATCCAGCACAGGTTCAGGTAAGCACTTTTTGTCTTGTGACCTGGTCACAGCAAGGACACGTGCTGAAATACCTAGCATCTCTGCATGAGTCCTGTACTCCACATCTGACCACATAGAATCCTCTAGATCATTTCCCAAAAGACAGTCAACTCGGAGGTCTGCACTTACCACAACTCTCTTGGGGCCATTTACCCCTCCCCAGGAGAAGTTAACTTGTTGAAATGGGGAGTAGTGACATTGCTAGCATTGGTCACCAGGTAATTATCACCCAGTACAAGTTGTCCAGGGTCCACAAAGTTAGGTGTCACCATTGTGACACTGGCACATGTGTCCCTGTAGTCCTGAGCCACGTTACCATTAATCAAAGGCGTCTGCCTGTACTTGCCCAGAGTACTGGGACTCATAGTAGGGGACATATCCATGTCCCCATCACAGATCAAGACTGCCTGAGTAGGAACTCTGACTAGGCCAGACTCCATCTCAGTACCCATGGTTAACCCCACTATAGCTTTAGTTTGGGGGCTGCCACTGCTGACTGTACTAGGGGGTGCAGTTGCCTTAGGGGCTGCAGTGGCAGGGGCTCCACCTTTCTAAGTGCACTCACTAAACCAGTGAGAAACTGACTTACAGTAATTACACCAAGGTTTCTTTGGGCCATCGTTCTTCTTCTTTCCCTGTTGGGGCACCCCCTCTTTAGTATTAGTTTGGGGGCCTGAAGAAGACTTCTGGTCTTTTTGTTTCTGATCTCCACCCTTTTGGTCTGCCTTTTTCTGATCACCACCTTGGTTCTGGGGCTTCTGCTTAACCCTGGTTCTGACTCATTTGTCTGCCTTCTTTCCCAATTCTTGGGGAGAGGTTAGATCTGAGTCAATCAGGTGCTGATGCAACAACTGGTTCTGGCAATTATTAAGGATCTGCTCTCTCATTATTAGATTGTACAATCCTGTATAGTCTGTAACTTTACTTCCCAGCAACCAACCTTCCAGAGCCTTAGTGGCACAATCAACAAAATCAGTCCAGTCCTGAGTCTGAGCTTTTTGGGTATCTCTGAACAACAACCTGTATTGCTCAGTGGTTAGGCCAAACCCTTCGATAAGAGCACTCTTATGGACAGAATAGTTTGTAGCACCCTCAGGTCTAACAGTGAGGAGCTTGTCTCTCCCTTTTTCTGAAAAGGAGAACCACAAGATTGCAGCCCACTGATCCTGAGGAACCTGCTGTACCATGCAGGCTCTCTCAAGAGCAGTTATCCATTTGTGGATGTCATCCCCATCTCTGTAGGGGGCACAATCTTACTCAGGTTTCTATTATCATAGGACCTGTCTTTATCCTCAGGGATAATGCTGCCACCAGTGGAATGTAATCCACTTAACTTTTGCTCCCTTGCCAAAGCAAGTTTAGCTTGGGCCAGGGCTATCTCTTCCTTCTCAATCTGAAGTTGGACAGCTCTCATCCTAGCCTCATGTTCTTTTCTCTGGGGGGGGGGGGGGGGGGGGGGGAGTCATTCCCCTTTGAGATCCCCTGGAGGCATTAGACTGGTCAGATTCCCTGGAAGGAGATCTAACCCTTCTAGTGCCAGGGCTAAGTCTACTAGTGGGCCTGGGAAGGTGGACACCTTCTCCATTCCCATGTAGGCTTAAGTTGGCCTGGCTCAATCTTATAACTTGAACCTGGCCATTCTCCTGATTATCTGAGTCCTCATCCTCGTCTACCTCTTCAGGCTCAACTTCTGGGGTATGGGTCTCAACATCATCAGGGGGGTTTCCTTCTCCTATCTTACCTGAAGGACCGGTCACAGACTCCTTCTCAAGAGCAGCTTTCTCTAGGATTGCTATGAGGATAGGGATGGTGGGGTTGTGACCCATTTTCAGCCCTCTTGCAGTGCACAGGACACTCAAGTCTTTGTGGCTGAGCTTTTCATAACTGGATGGTGCCTGTAGGAAGGTACATCCTGACTATGGTTGCCCCCAACTTTTTGCCCTGTGTTTTAGCTGGTTTTGGACATAGTCGACCTGGGACCCTGCTAATCAGGACCCCAGGCCTACTGCTCTCTCTTTAAAATGGATTCCATGTACCCTAGGTGCATTTCCAATTGGTACTGGGCCACCTTATCAGACCCCGTAACGCAGGGCATAGGTGTACCCAGGGCCGCCAGGGGCTGCAGCATGTATTATGCCACCCCTGGCTGGCCTCCTAAATTTGACACAACTGGCTGCATGACAGCTGGGGCGAAGTCGTGTAATCACCCTTTGCTTTAGGTATAGTAGCCCTATATCTAACCATACAATGGACACCCGAGTTCCTATCAGTCACTCCTATGGCAGGCCTTGACAATCCTGAAGGCAGAGTGCGTGGGCTCGTGTGAACTGTGTTCTGGCCCGAGCCGAGCCGGTTGCAGCTTGCGGAGCAAAGACCCAATGGCTGTTCCATGATAACGCGTGCCACATCGGTAACTACGGTGTCGCGTTATCAAGACATGTCGAGTAAGGTGTCATACGAATCGGGATGCTGCCCTCTCACCAACCCTGGCGACGAGGTTAGCATTCCACCCTTCTAGAGGGACACGACATGTACGTAACTGTGAACCCCGGTTAAAGTTAACTGAAGCCTCAGCTCCACAAAATGGATGCTGCCACCACAGACACGAGTCTGACCTCCTGCTGCTGGGAGTCCTTCCAGCGAGGAGCACTTGGACAAAGGGTTTCCTGTCGAGGGCGGTGTTCGCACCGTCCCAGACAGGGTTTGTGTATTCTGGGTAGGTAGGGCTTTGGGGAGAAGGTGACTGCGGAGTGGCACCCCGGTGCTCACTACGCATCTGCCGGTTAGAACCAGTTCCAGGGGCGACAGCCCTGGCCTGGGGAAAGCCCGGCAGGGGAGAGGGGTGTAACTACCCCCCTTCCTGGTCCCACCCTTAGGGCAGGACCTAGTCATGTACCCACCCCTTTCTTTAGAATAAAGACCGGAGCGGGGACCCTTCCAAATTAGATCATCTTTGAATCAAGAATACTTTCTACGAAAGGACTTCAAGACTCTTCTCAAGATTCTCCCTTGTGACTAAGGAGTAGTCACCCTGCATCAGCGGGCACCATCTAAGAACTCTGCGGTTTGCTGTAAGTCCTTCCTCAAGGAATCCGACGGCCCAGCTCGACGAGAACCGGCTTCCCTGGCACCTCTGACCTCTACCCACGTCATCAGCTCAGCTGTGATCTGTGGGTGTGACGAGACCTCGAGGGACCAGCCATCATCAGAACCTGCACGCTCTTAACCAGCACGACCATCGAGGTAACTCTCTGGTGAGTGCTCTGGGGTCCGAGAAGCCCCGACCCTGAGCCGCTCCAGCGCCGAAGTGCAGTCTCCCAGCATCTCCACGATCTGCGTGGGGCCCTTCTGCTCGCTGCTCAGCACGTTGTCTGGTCACTAGCCGCTGGCTTGTGCCCTTCTTTGACGACATCCGAGAATCATCACTGCTGGTCTGGTTGCTCCAGACTGGCCCTCGCTTCCATCTTTGCGAGAAGCACCCCGGACCCTCCTGGTCCACTCAAGACGCCATCTTAGGCCCACCACGTGGCCCTGAGACCTGCCAAGGCTTGTTGCCCCATCCTGGGCCCAGCGACGCCGACAGCATCATCCTTCGTGGGACAGCTCGCACCTCCACCGTGGTCGCCGACAACGCCTCCTGGTCCGTGAGACTGCAGAGCCTAGCGTCGCCCACTCACCTAGTCGAGGTGACGGCCAACCGGTGCCTTCCTGGTACCCTCTAACTACTGGCTAGTAGTACGAACTTGGTCCCCTCTGCTTTCAGGTTTCATCAATCCCCGATCCAGGCTTGGATCTCTACGAACTATTCTTCACTGGTCGCCGGCCAGCAACTCCTTTTCTTCCGGCTCCTGGCTCGTCAGCGAAGACCCCGACGCCTGTAAGACTTGTGCAGCCGCAGCCCTCGTGGCTAGGTAACTCGGCATTTCGGTGCCTGCATAGCCTCCTTACTCTAGGGTCCCGAGTCCCTCGCTTCCGACTTGCCTTAACCTTTCCGTGTCCTCGGACACTTGTTTTAACTGTGCACTTGAAGTGTTTGCTAAAGAGATTTGGTTTGTGCTTAGTACCCTGTCCTCATAAAGAGTACAGGGCTGTTGTGATTCTTAATAAATACTGTTTATTTTCATAACACTTGTGTGGTGTCCTTTCACTGGGTGTTCAAGGGGTACATGTGTGGTAAACAGCTGGCTTAACGCGCCCTCTCGAGTCTTTAGCCTTAGACTGCTCGTATCCACGCTACTAGGATAGCTGGTCTATAGGTTGACTTACAACCAAACACCATAAGGGTCGTTGGAACGATACATAGCGGTCGCTAGAATAGCGAACGTTGCATATCGGGCCAACTTCTCACATTGGTGAGCAGCGGTTGGGATTTGAGCTTGCTGTTGGTTTACCACACGGATCCTAAGAATATCTTGTTGAAAGATCGCACAAGTACTGCTAAGTACATATAACCAAAAGCTTAGAATACTCTGAGTTCTACTGAACCAGCTGTTGTAGCTCCTCAAGGCTTAGCACACCTTGGCTACAACTCTTAGCAAGGGTACAGTAGGTAAACACGTAGTGTTGGTAGGTGCATCACTTACACCACACTAGAAACAGTATGTCGGACAAAGGAGGAAACTCTGGGTCTCCCCTTGTGTCAGTTGACCCTCCACAGGTCATCCCTTCAGGATATACTGTGCTGAGCTTCAAGGAGTTAAGACGACTGTGTCACTCCAGGAAGATTCAGCAGGGGTCTAACCCCACAACGTCCTTTCTGATTGGTCTCTTGGAGACTTATGATGCCAGAAGGGCTGAGAAACTTCGCAGCTCTTCTAATCCAGAAGGAGACATGCCTCCCCTCGAGGGAACCCGAGACGATCCTGACCTCATCCACCTCGCAACTGAGAACGAAGATGTGGAGGAGGATGAGGATGAGGATCTCTCTGGGGATGAGGCAGATAAGGGACAGGTAGAAGTCGTCAGACTAAGCAGGTCCAACTTAAGCAAACATGATAGTGGTACTGGGGGACCCCCGGCGCTACTGTCAGGTCTGCTTAACATTGGGAATGGACGAGCCCGATCTCTGTCAAGAGACTCTGGCAGATCCCTTCAAACCAATGGCTCTCTCAACTCTTCTCAAAGAGGGATGACGTCCCCTCAGAGGAGAGTGTACGAAGCTAAGGAAAGGGCAGCTAATCTGCGGATCGAAAGGGAAGAACTTGCCCTGGCCAAAGAGAAGCTTGCCTTTGCTAGAGAGCAACAGTTAAGTGGGGTAGTCCCCACTGGTGGCAGCAATGTACCTAGCAATAGGGAAAAGAGTTTCGATACGAAACACCTTGGTAAGATAGTGCCCCCCTTTAAACAAGGGGACGACATCCACAAATGGATTACTGCTTTGGAGAGGGCCTGCACTGTGCAAGGTGTTCCCCAGAGTCAGTGGGCAGCTATCTTGTGGCTCTCCTTTGAGGGTAAAGGTCGAGACAAGCTCCTCACCACAAGGGTAGAGGATGCTAACAATTACCAAGTCTTGAAGAATACACTGGTTGAAGGGTTTGGCCTAACCACTGAGCAGTACAGGGTGCTGTTCAGGGATACCCCGAAAACTCAGTCTCAAGATTGGACTGACTTTGTTGATTGTGCCACTAAGGCTTTTGAAGGCTGGCTACTGGGTAGTAAGGTTACTGATTTTAAAGGATTGTATAATCTAATTATGAGGGAGCAAATCTTAAATAATTGTCAGAACCAGCTATTACATCAGCACCTGGTAGACTCTGATCTGACCTCTCCACAGGAATTGGGTAAGAGGGCAGACAAATGGGTCAGAACCAGGGTTAGGCCTAAAAACCAGGGTGGTGACCAGAAAAAGGAATCAACCAAGCCTCAAGAGAAGGGTGGGGATAAATCCACAGAGAAGACTTCCCAAGGGCCCCAAAACTCCAACAAGGGTGGTGGGTCCCAGAACACTCCTTCAGAACAGAAGAAACCTTATTGCCATACCTGTAAACAGGTGGGCCATTACAAAAGTGATGCCAAGTGCCCTAAAAATAGCAATAAGGAAAACATACCCCCGAGTAACACTCCCAGACCTCCTGTTACCACTAGTGGTAATTCCCCAGGTGGTGGGAGTGCCCCCAAGAATGTGGTGGGCATTACTTTGGGCAATCAGGAGGACTATGGCTTAGCCAGGTTCCCTGACCACACTCTTGTCTGTGAGACTGGCATGGGGTTTGCCAACTTCACTACTGGACCCCACATTTTGGGCAAGTATAGACAAGAAGTTTTAGTGAATGGTCAGAAAGTTGAGGCATTCAGAGACACAGGGGCCAGCCTCACCATGGTGAGTGACCATCTGGTCCCCTCTGCTCAACTGACCCCTGGTTTTACTTATCAGGTGACGGACATTCATGGAATGAAGAGAAGGCATCCCATGGCAGTAGTCAAGCTCAGCTGGGGTAATGTCACAGGGCCCATGAGAGTAGCAGTGACAGATAACCTACCTGTAGATTGCTTACTGGGGAATGACCTGGAACTCTCAGCATGGGCTGAGGTGGAGCAAGAAACTCATTCCAGAATGATAGGCCTATCCAGACAGGTTAGTGGGGCAGGAATAGCTACAGCCCCAGTCCAAGCACCATTCTTCCCTGAAAAGGTTGGAAGGGCAGTGGTAGCCACTGCCCAGGCTCAGACAGACTTTCCAGAGCAGGATAGGAGAGCTGTGACAGTCACAGCCCAAACACAGACTGAGTGCCCTCCTGAAAAGGTTGGCAAGGTTGAAATGGTCTCAGCCTCTACTCAGACAGATAGTGAGGTTGTGAAGCCTGAAACAATGGATCACTCCACTCAACCGGAGAGCATTGAGGAGGAAGAAGAGTCTTCCCCCTCCCAGACACTAGGTGAGAGCCAGCCTCCTCAGGGAACTGACTCTACCCCTGTTGAAGGAACTGCCCCAGAGGTAGTCAGGCCTAGCCTGGCAGAGCCCCTGATGGTAGTGGACCCTTCCCAGGTGGGACCCAGTCTGGAGCAGGTAACCTGCACCTCTCTACCCTGCCTCAGTCAGCCCAGGGCTGAAGAGATCAGGGAGGCCAGTGGTGGACCCCAAAGGGCCCCCTGTCCAAAAGAGCCCCTTAATCAACAGATTAGGGTCACTGAAGCTAGTAAACCTAGCCAAGTGAAAATAGAACAGACTCCTGAGGGATCCCCCTTAAAAGTAGTTAGGGAACTCCCACAGCTGGACACTGTTGGGCACAGCCAAACATGGGGCCTAAAAACCCCAGACCTGACCTGTCCCTCCAGTAAGCCAAACAGAGGGACTCAGCCTCCAGCTTTAGGTAGCCAGAGGCTGACCCTGAGAGCTCAGTGCATCTCAGCTAAAGAAAGAAAGGCACACATGATGAATGGTGATTGGAGGAAGTTGAGCCCAAAGGTAGAGGAGCCTCACTTCAGTACTCCATCCCAGCATCAGCCTTCTTCTTTCCCAAGACACACCAGAGACAGAGATTCCCTATGGTGGAGACCCTCAGATACCCTTAGGGTGAGGGGTTGCCTAGTGGACCATGACACAGGGGGAAACCAAGCCAGAACTGGTCCTTCCTTATATGGCCACTTAGGTAATAGAGGCTTACCTGGACAAGGATAGCCTTATCTCCTTTCGTTTGGGGGGGGGGGTTGTGTAGGAAGGTACATCCTGACTATGGTTGCCCCCAACTTTTTGCCCTGTGTTTTAGCTGGTTTTGGACATATTCGACCTGGGACCCTGCTAATCAGGACCCCAGGCCTACTGCTCTCTCTTTAAAATGGATTCCATGTACCCTAGGTGCATTTCCAATTGGTACTGGGCCACCTTATCAGACCCCGTAACGCAGGGCATAGGTGTACCCAGGGCCGCCAGGGGCTGCAGCATGTATTATGCCACCCCTGGCTGGCCTCCTAAATTTGACACAACTGGCTGCATGACAGCTGGGGCGAAGTCGTGTAATCACCCTTTGCTTTAGGTATAGTAGTTCTATATCTAACCATACAATGGACACCCGAGTTCCTATCAGTCACTCCTATGGCAGGCCTTGACAATCCTGAAGGCAGAGTGCGTGGGCTCGTGTGAACTGTGTTCTGGCCCGAGCCGAGCCGGTTGCAGCTTGCGGAGCAAAGACCCAATGGCTGTTCCATGATAACGCGTGCCACATCGGTAACTACGGTGTCGCGTTATCAAGACATGTCGAGTAAGGTGTCATACGAATCGGGATGCTGCCCTCTCACCAACCCTGGCGACGAGGTTAGCATTCCACCCTTCTAGAGGGACACGACATGTACGTAACTGTGAACCCCGGTTAAAGTTAACTGAAGCCTCAGCTCCACAAAATGGATGCTGCCACCACAGACACGAGTCTGACCTCCTGCTGCTGGGAGTCCTTCCAGCGAGGAGCACTTGGACAAAGGGTTTCCTGTCGAGGGCGGTGTTCGCACCGTCCCAGACAGGGTTTGTGTATTCTGGGTAGGTAGGGCTTTGGCGAGAAGGTGACTGCGGAGTGGCACCCCGGTGCTCACTACGCATCTGCCGGTTAGAACCAGTTCCAGGGGCGACAGCCCTGGCCTGGGGAAAGCCCGGCAGGGGAGAGGGGTGTAACTACCCCCCTTCCTGGTCCCACCCTTAGGGCAGGACCTAGTCATGTACCCACCCCTTTCTTTAGAATAAAGACCGGAGCGGGGACCCTTCCAAATTAGATCATCTTTGAATCAAGAATACTTTCTACGAAAGGACTTCAAGACTCTTCTCAAGATTCTCCCTTGTGACTAAGGAGTAGTCACCCTGCATCAGCGGGCACCATCTAAGAACTCTGCGGTTTGCTGTAAGTCCTTCCTCAAGGAATCCGACGGCCCAGCTCGACGAGAACCGGCTTCCCTGGCACCTCTGACCTCTACCCACGTCATCAGCTCAGCTGTGATCTGTGGGTGCGACGAGACCTCGAGGGACCGGCCATCATCAGAACCTGCACGCTCTTAACCAGCACGACCATCGAGGTAACTCTCTGGTGAGTGCTCTGGGGTCCGAGAAGCCCCGACCCTGAGCCGCTCCAGCGCCGAAGTGCAGTCTCCCAGCATCTCCACGATCTGCGTGGGGCCCTTCTGCTCGCTGCTCAGCACGTTGTCTGGTCACTAGCCGCTGGCTTGTGCCCTTCTTTGACGACATCCGAGAATCATCACTGCTGGTCTGGTTGCTCCAGACTGGCCCTCGCTTCCATCTTTGCGAGAAGCACCCCGGACCCTCCTGGTCCACTCAAGACGCCATCTTAGGCCCACCACGTGGCCCTGAGACCTGCCAAGGCTTGTTGCCCCATCCTGGGCCCAGCGACGCCGACAGCATCATCCTTCGTGGGACAGCTCGCACCTCCACCGTGGTCGCCGACAACGCCTCCTGGTCCGTGAGACTGCAGAGCCTAGCGTCGCCCACTCACCTAGTCGAGGTGACGGCCAACCGGTGCCTTCCTGGTACCCTCTAACTACTGGCTAGTAGTACGAACTTGGTCCCCTCTGCTTTCAGGTTTCATCAATCCCCGATCCAGGCTTGGATCTCTACGAACTATTCTTCACTGGTCGCCGGCCAGCAACTCCTTTTCTTCCGGCTCCTGGCTCGTCAGCGAAGACCCCGACGCCTGTAAGACTTGTGCAGCCGCAGCCCTCGTGGCTAGGTAACTCGGCATTTCGGTGCCTGCATAGCCTCCTTACTCTAGGGTCCCGAGTCCCTCGCTTCCGACTTGCCTTAACCTTTCCGTGTCCTCGGACACTTGTTTTAACTGTGCACTTGAAGTGTTTGCTAAAGAGATTTGGTTTGTGCTTAGTACCCTGTCCTCATAAAGAGTACAGGGCTGTTGTGATTCTTAATAAATACTGTTTATTTTCATAACACTTGTGTGGTGTCCTTTCACTGGGTGTTCAAGGGGTACATGTGTGGTAAACAGCTGGCTTAACGCGCCCTCTCGAGTCTTTACCCTTAGACTGCTCGTATCCACGCTACTAGGATAGCTGGTCTATAGGTTGACTTACAACCAAACACCATAAGGGTCGTTGGAACGATACATAGCGGTCGCTAGAATAGCGAACGTTGCATATCGGGCCAACTTCTCACAGTGCCTTGTGAGGGTCAACCACAGGTAGAGAACTGGAGGGTTCACCTGTGGCAGGCATGACTAGTGAGGTGTAAGTGGTTCACTTACCTACACTATTTGTTTACCTACTGGAACCTCTCGAGGTTGTAGTCAGGGTGTGCTAAGCCCTTTGGTCTACAACCAATAAGTTCAGTAGAACTTAAGTATGTTAAGCTTTGTTTATATGTACCTAAGGTACTTGATGTGATCTTTCAAATGATATTGTCAAAGATTACAATTGGTAAAACAGCAAGCTCAAATCCCATCCGCTGCACACCAATGTGAGAAGTTGCCCTGGTATATGATGTTCACTATTCTAGTGAGCACTTTGCACCAGTCCAAACGACCCTTATGGTGATTGGTTGTAAGTCAACCTTATAGACCAGCTATCCTAGGGGTAGCATAGACAAAAGCAGTCTTAGGCTAAACTCAAGAGGGCATGTGAAGCCAGCTGTTTTACCATATGCAATCCTATTAAATACCAAATGAAAGGACACCACACAAGTTATACATTACAAAATATATGTATTAATTCTAGAATAATCCCTTATACTCTTTATAAGCACAGAAGCACAAGCGTTAAACAAAGAACACAGCATAACATACAATACGCTGCACAATTATGGATAGGCCAGGTGGCCACTCAAACCATACATTAAGAAAGTGGTATAAGTACCACGTCACAAACAATGAACAGGCCTAGGGCCTTGGGAATCGCTGGGCCTACACTGGACTAACGAAGGTTAGGACGTAGGAGGCCCACAGGATGTGGGTGCAGTGTCTATAGGCAACCGCGTTTACCATACAAGTCAATGGTGCGTAAAAATCAGAAAGTTATAGGTTTCAGAGTCTTCCGACTGGACTAGAACTTAGCCACTTAAAACTAGGACACTAGAGGTGTGAACCACTACAGGAGCACCGGAGTTATATTGTTACCTCACCCACAGGAAGTGGGTGCATAGGTGCCAAAGTGTGTTGAAGTTCTATGGAGCCTTTAGATAAAGATGCTGCAGACGACCAGGAGAGAAGAGTCTAGTTGGATCCAAGGAAGGATCGAAGATGTAGAGTACCTGAAAGCAGAGGGGACAGAGTCTAGGTCACTAGCCAGTGACCAGGATGGAACCAGGACGAAACCAGGCAATGTCGGGTTACGATCAGGTGCTGTTGAGTAGTTTGTCTCCGCTGCCACGTGGACCAGGAAGGATCGAGGATGACCAGCTGGTGAAAACTAGCTGTCCCACAAAGGTTCTTGCTGTCGGCGGTGTCGGTACTCGATTCGGAGTCACCAAGCTTTGGCAAAGGCAGCCCATGCAGGACTCGAAGATGTCTTCTTGATCGGACCGGGAAGGTCAGATCAATGGCTCCTTTTCAGGGGAGCTGGGGTCAGTCTGAGCAACCAGACCAGCGGTGTAGTTTTGATTGTTCATTGTCACAGAGGCCACTAGCCAACGGACAAGCGACCGGACAACTCGTCGAGCAGGAAAAGTGCAAAAGGGCCCTACGCAGCACTCGGAGAGTGTGGAGAGGTGATCTTTCGAGCACAGGCTGCTCGGAACTGGGGCTTCTCAAACCCCGAAGCACAACGTCGAGGGTGCCCCGGGAGCTGCGCTGGAAGCACTTTGTCGACTTTTCAAGATGGCCGGTCCCACGTCTCTCGTCGCCTCCACTGGTCTAAGCTTTGCTAGGACTGT
This sequence comes from Lissotriton vulgaris, assembly GCF_964263255.1. NCBI lineage: Eukaryota > Metazoa > Chordata > Amphibia > Caudata > Salamandridae > Lissotriton > Lissotriton vulgaris. Next base: position 112,359 of record NW_028246765.1, on the reverse strand, counting down.
GGATCGGGCTGTTGGAAGTCTGGGAGTCCAGGTCTTGTCGGTCTCTGTCGTTCGAGCTCTGGCGGGAGCAACGGCAAAGAAAGTTTCGATGCGCTGATGGGGCATGCTTGCATAGAGTGGCCACTCCTTGACCACAAGGGAGATTCTTCAGTATTCTACGCTGAGTAGGATGTCGAAGGGTCCAGAGTGTCATTTCAAAGTTTCAGTCAGGATGATCTAGTTTGCATTGGCACAGCTCCTACCTTTATTCGAAATCTAGGGGCTGGATCACCTGCTAGGTCCCTCCTATGGGTGGGACCCAGGAAGGGGGTGGTTACACCCCTTTCCCTTTGTCCAGTTTCGCGCCAGAGCTGGGGCTGCAGTGCCCCAGCACCAGTTTGAACTGGGCTATGCATGGGACGCCTTGTGCGCCCCAGGCAGTGTCTAGTTTCATTCAGCCCTCCCTGCCCCAATCCACTATCTCCTGTCTGGGGTGGTGTAACACCTCCCTGTGACAGGATACCATTTGTCCAGGCCTCCCCTGCCGGAGTTTCGGTCAGCAGCAGAAGGCCAGAATTGTGTCTGTGGCAGCAGCATCCATTTTGTGATGCTGAGGCTCTGGTTAGATTTAACCGCGTTTAAGCAAATTAACATGTCTTCTCCCTCTAGAAGGGTGAAATGCTACCCCCGTCACCAGAACTGGCGAGGGGGTAGTATTCCAAAGCGTATGACACCTTACACGACATGTTTTGATAAAGCCAAACCAAAGTTAGCAAGTAACAGCGAGGACTATAATGCACTTAAGAGTATATGGTATGGCAATATCCCAGAACAGCTAAGGGACTTGGCTCCGAAAGCGGCAGACAGGCTCAGCTCATGCTAGAGCACCATCTCACATAAAACCAAGCACTCTGCCTCCAGGATTGTTAAGGCCTGCCATAGGAGTGACTTATAGGTGTATATGTGTCCTGATATAGGTTTAGATATAGGTATACTATATCTAAGCAAGGGGTGATTACACCACCTTGCCCCAGCTGAGTGATCAGCCAGTTGTGTCAATTTTAGATAGCCAGCCAGGGGTGGCAAAAGATATGCTGCAGCCCCTGGTAGGCCTTGGATGCACCTATGCCCTGGGTACCTATAGTTCACTGTACAGGGGCTGATAAGGTGACCCAATACCCAATTGGTTATGTACCTAAAGTACATGGTTGTGAATTTAGAGAGAACAGCAGGCTGTGGGTCTGATTAGCAGGCCCACAGCCACAGTAAGTCGAAAACCAGTAAAGCAAAAGGCAAAAAATGGGGTGACCATAGGACAGCAGACCCTACTCTCCTACAGCATATGTTGTTTAAAGCCCCAGTTCTAGGGGGGATGTGCATTTTAAGAGCCTTGTGTGGCTCCAACCCCTGGCACGTTTGTTTTAAGAGCCTAGAGGGCTCCAATGTGCGCAGTATTTATTTCCAGAGCCAGAGGGCTCCAGCATTTTGCACAGTTTGTCCCAAGGGCCAATGAGGGCCCATGCCGCAGTTTTGCATTCACAGCTGCCCAGCAAGTAGTGGGCAGCTGCACCGTTTAAGCATTTATTTTTGGGGACATATACTTTTGGATTCAGGAGTGGGACGCACTCCTTCGCCCCTACTCTGGCCTTCCACAGCTGCGCAACACTTAGTGCCAGCTGCAATGTTTAGGCCCCAGTTCATTGTTTCCAGCTGCCCAGCAAGTATTGGGCAGCTGCAACGTTTAGGTGTTGGCGCAGTGGCGCAACCTGGACCTTTGCTGCTTTGGGAGCAGCCCTGACTCTCTGGACACAGGGCGTTTGAGCCCCCTTATTTGAGATGGCCAGTTGGCCAGGGGGGATTGTTACATTTATAGGGCGCAGGCCATAATGTGATTTATGTGCTATTGTGATTTATGCGCTAATACTTTTGGGAGGTAGGAAATGTATGGTGTATAGTATGTTTTGCGCACCCTGTTTTGATACCTCTAGATATAGTTTATGCATAGGAGGTTGTTTTACCTGGTTAGGTTTATGTTAGGGTGATGATACTTCCCTGTGTTATTTACGCCCCTAGTGTGAAGTTTACTTAGGTGGTGAGGGTCTGATGTAGTTAGACTTGTTTGATACTGTGCATGATGGATTTCATTGTCACAGACTGCTGCAAAGTGCCGTGATTATCAGTGTTCACTGGCTGTACATTCTATGACCTATTTTTACTTGTATGTTTATGATTTAGTTCACCTTTACCAAGTTCACTTTGTGATGATCCTGACAGTGGTCCATGTGGCCCTGTCAGGTGTAAATAAACCCTTGTAAATATTGCCTGTGCCAGTTCACCCAATGTATATGGTGTTATTACTATCTGATGTGTTGTGAGAAAACAAAGGCTATTTTTTATATAACCTTGTGTGGAGTTCATTTTGTGGGGGCCTTGGATGTTGTTGCTGGTGGCTGCGTGCGCAAATGCTTTACACATTGCCTCTGGGATAAGCCTTAGTGCTCGTGGCACGTTGCCAAGGGGGTGAGCAGGGGTTATCTTGCCGTGTAACTCCCTTGCCCTGACTTGAGTGGTGGTTCCTGCCTGGCTTTGGCGCATTTCAAACAGGGGTCCATGGTGTGTTGTTTGGAGAGAGGGTCCCCCAGAAGATGGGGAGTGAGGGTCATGCTGGACCTGGGGGTGAGGGCTCAGGGTTTGAGGGTTGAGAGCTCAGGGTCCGAGGGGTGAGAGCTCAGGGTCCTGGGGGGGAGAGAGCTCAGGGTCCTGGGGGGGAGAGAGCTCAGGGTCCTGGGGGGAGAGAGCTCAGGGTCCTGGGGGGAGAGAGCTCAGGGTCCTGGGGGAGAGAGAGCTCAGGGTCCTGGGGGGGAGAGAGCTCAGGGTCCTGGGGGGGGAGAGCTCAGGGTCCTGGGGGGGGGGGAGAGCTCAGGGTCCTGGGGGGGGGGGGGGGAGAGCTCAGGGTCCTGGGGGGGAAGAGCTCAGGGTCCTGGGGGGGGGGGAAGAGCTCAGGGTCCTGGGGGGGGAAGAGCTCAGGGTCCTGGGGGGGGGGGGAAGAGCTCAGGGTCCTGGGGGGGGGGAGAGCTCAGGGTCCTGGGGGGGGAAGAGCTCAGGGTCCTGGGCGGGGAGAGAGCTCAGGGTCCTGGGGGGGGAGAGAGCTCAGGGTCCTGGGGGGGGAGAGAGCTCAGGGTCCTGGGGGGGGAGAGAGCTCAGGGTCCTGGGGGGGAGAGAGCTCAGGGTCCTGGAGGAGAGAGCTCAGGGTCCTGGGGGAGGGGAGAGCTCAGGGTCCTGGGAGGAGAGAGATTTCTTTGAAGTATTTGGGATTAGGCGTGTTTGGGGTCAGGCGTGTTTGGGGTCAGGCGTGTTTGGGGTCAGGCGTGTTTGGGGTCAGGCATGTTTGGGATCAGGCGTGTTTGGAATCAGGCGTGTTTGGAATCAGGCGTATTTGACCGGACCTCTGACACCATGAATTCAGAACACTTCTGGAACTCAGAACATTCTACCAGGAAGGATTGCTGTGCTGCCAGGAGGGACTGCCACTTTAATGAAACTGTTTTGCAGTGTTGGTATGCTGTCTGCTGCGTCTTGCCTGGGAGAGAGAAGGACTGAACCTGACTCTCTAAATCTCCAGAACCTGTGGAACTACAAGGGCTGTTTGGCTTGCCCCCTGCTCTTAATTCGCAGGACCATGAAAGACTTCCTGCAACTCTACAACATCACTGTACTCTGCAGTCTGTGAGTCCTGCATTTCCAAGTGGTGCCAATCTGTCCTGGGCCCTTGGGCCCTGTGCTGGTGTTACCATTTAAAAAGGTTAGAATTTGTAGAAGACCTTCCGCACCTTGGTACTCTGAGCCTATGCAACAGGCCAAATGATCTTGTAAGCAACATTTACAGTACGCTGTGTGCTTAAAGTTAAAGAGGACTATTATGCAAAGACTGTTCTTGAGGCTTCAAATAATTAAAAAAGTGTCTCTGAAATTGCATGTGAGTTATGTGACTCAGACTGCGTAAAGCAGGCTATCACGCCCCCCCCCCCCATGACACTTTGTCAGACTTCAGTGATAATAAGGTCCCGGTCATTATCTCCACTATTAATCTCCACCGACATCCTCCTTGAATTCATCAAAGGTGCAAGAGGGCACCTTAGACGCGACTCTAGCGGCCCGTACCGGCACTCTAGAATCCTTCGAAACGATGTCCAAGGATGGTTTCTGGCTACTAGAAGGGTTCATTTCATCAGGGGCTTCACTTGATTAGCTGCCACACAAATCCTGGAAAATGCAAGCAGATCATCTGTTCTTCCTCTTTTAAATATCTGCAGTCTCTTTGGAAATTGGCCAGTTCCCATGTTCCTGGAAAGGGGCACAACAGTAATGCCTCGTGTAAAGAAATCCACAGTGGATCCCTTTGTGTCCTTCACCTACACGGACATATCTCAGTTGCCTTTTCCAGTTAAAATCCTTAAAAGATTTGTAAGTATTAAGTTGTCAGATTATTTGGAATCTCATTTTCTTTTAGATGAGGCGCAATCTGGTTTTAGGCATGCTCCTGGTGCAAAATATGCATTAGTGGTTGCTCTGCATGCTCTGCGGATGGTGGTGGACCGTGGTCAAATGGCGGCTCTGGTTTTACTTGATCTATTGTCCGCCTCTGACGCAGTTAATCAAGAGTTCCTGATCTCTAGCCTCCGAGAGACGAGTTGGACAATTCAACTTTGATAGCTCAAAAGCAACATCTTCGCCCCTTTTTTGTTCCACATGGAAAGCAGTTGAACATGGGTCCCTTCGGGGTCTTCGTTTAGCCCATCTCTTTTTAACATTCTTAGCTACAGTTCAATTTTATTGTTTGATTAGTAAAAATCATTACAATCTTCGTTTAAAAAAGAATAGATCACGCATTACAAAGACATGCTCTCATTAATAAACTTCATAAAAAGTAATTTTAAAACCGTTTCTTAGTTTCCCCCATGGGCAGATCTTTTAATTTCTTGGACGAGCGTATATGGGGGTTGAGGTCACATTAGTAAATGTCCAGCCACAATCAAACTTGTATTCTCAGCGATACTGCCATTTTTTCTTCAATGATTGTCCTGGAGTTGTTTTCTTACTTCAATCATGAATTTAAGACCCGACAGGCCAGGATGCCGGCATGTTTTTATGTTCAGTTGGATCAAGATATCCCGTAGGTACTGTCTTCTTGGTGCCATGAGTGCTGGGCACACACAAAACAAATGAGTTAGGGTTTAGTTGTAGTATCCGCACAGTCTGCATTGGGGGCTTTCTTCTTGGTATTTCCAGGACTGTTTCAGGTCCTTGAAATAATGAAGACCCATTCGATAGTCTATGTACATCTTTTTTAAATATAGACTAAAATGGGTGGCTAAGTGTGGCTCAGGGGTTAGGGGCGGCAGACCTGGAGCTTGAGTTTCGGCCCTGGACCAGGGTTCAATTCCCCGCCTCGGCGGGTCTTGGGCTCAATAATCCCACGGACTCGATAATTCTCGCTCCGGTGCCTTCTCAACTCACGGGTTCACACTCTGCGACTCTGGGCAATAGCTTGCTTAATCTCCACAACGGCCCCTCGCGGCGGGATGCCTGGCTTTCACCTTGTGGATACCCTTCCAGGGCTATCTCACAGGGGAATACCAGGACGGGTTCCCTAAGCAAGCGCGGAGATGCCCCAGGGTAAGTCCTGCGCTATATAAGTTTCATACATTTACATTTACATTTACATTTAAATAAACCTGCGGCTGTTTGAGGGTTATAGGAGGAGATTACAGTCCAGGTATGGCGTCGGTTAGTCAGTATTTTTCTGTCCTCTAATAGGGATTTTACTTTTGCTGAAATGTTGGCTGTCTTACTAAAGTATGCTCGATCTATTTTATTGTTCCATACTTTTAGTAATTCCAGTTCAGACAGGCAGGTTCTTAAGTAGGTTGCCCACAAGTTTCTCGAAGGCTCGCTGTCCTCTGTATTTATTTCTTGCCAACCGGTGTGGTTCATTGACTCAGGTTGGGCTGAGCAAAGTTTGTGGCATAGCTTTACAAACCTTGTCATGAACCGATATTTTTGATTTTGTAGTCCGAATTCAAGACGGACTTGAGCCGCGGATGCTGATTTAGGTAGTTTGAACACTGCTTTATATATTTTGTTTTGTAGATCGTTTAGTAATTTAGCCTTCCCTCCAAGCCATGTTACTTGTCCATATGATAGTGTTGGTAGAATCTGTGCGGCCATTACTTTTAGGAGGTGAGTGCGGTTTGGACCATCCATTTTTAGTTGAAGTTGCCTGTAAGCATAAATTAACGTTTATGACTTTGCTTTTTATTGCCAAAGTGTGTTCTTTTTTTTAATTACCTTGCCAGAGAGTCACACCTAGATACCGGTAGAATTTCTGTTCTTCTAACGCTGACTTGTCAATTGTCCATTTGAATTTGATGTTCTCATGCTCCATTAGTCGCAACACTTTTGTTTTTTCCCTGTTCAATTCCAGGTTTTCTTGATCTAAATAGGATTGTAAAATATGTATTAAACGTTGTAGGCCTATTGGCATTTTACTTAATAGGACAATGTCGCCGGCGAACTGCAGAATTGGAATTAGGAGGTTGCCGAGTTTAGGTGCATGACTTTCGATTAGTCCTAGGTTTTTGCCTAAGTCTGCCAGGTACAGGTTAAATAGACATGGGGCCAATACACAGCCCTGTTTTAGGCCGTCCTGGGTTTCAATTTTGGGTGTTGAACTTGATCCTGGGCCTTGTTTTACCCTTGCCCATGTGTCTGTGTATAGATGCATAACTGCTTTTAGTAGAATATTAGGCAGCCCCCACTCTTTGAGCTTTCCCCAAAGTCTCGACCTGCTCACTCGATCAAAGGTAGCTCTTATATCTACAAAGCACCCGTATAGCGTTGTTTCTTTGTTTTGGCTCTCTCCATTAACAGTGCAAGGGTGGTCAGGTTTGTCGTTGTCCCCATCCCCTGTCTGAAACCAATTTGAAAACTGGGAATTAGCTTATTGTTTTCCACCCATTCTTGGATCTGCTCCAAAAGATATGAGGCGTAAAGTTTTGCTTCCACGTCTATTAGAGAGATCAACTTCTAGTTCCCCGGGTGTCTTCTATCACCCTTTTTATAGATCGGGTGGATGATGTTTCCTTTCCATGATGTTGGCATATGGTTTCGGGTGAAGACTTAGTTGAACAGAGCTGTTAGATGTTTAGCCCAAAAATCCTCGTTGAATTTAAATATGGCGGTAGGAAGACCGTTTGGTCCTGGTGCAACCTCGGGTTTGAGCTTTTGTATGAACTTTTTTACACTTTTACAGGAGATTGTTATTGGCAGGTCGTTCGCCCATTTTCTACTGTCCGGGTCGTTATGGATTGTTGCCCTATCCAAGGATCCTACTAGGTTGCCGGGTTCCGTTTCTGTTTTTGAACCTTGGATCTTGTCGATTGGGTGGGGTTCCCTTCTTAAGTAAAGGTTCCTTACATGGTGTTCCCATCCACCGTCGCCAATTCCGGGGTCCTGTGACATTGCTTCACCGTTGTTTAAATTATTGACGATGACCCAGAAGTCCAGAGAAGTTTGCTTTTTGCTTGCAAATAACAATTTTGCCCACACGGCTTCTTTTTATTTGGCCTTTGCGGTCCACATCTTGCAATATTTTTTTCTCAAGCTCCTGGTGAGGGTGTGATTCGAATTAATTCCCTGTTTTTTGTTCCTAATTTCTTTCCGTTGCTCCTGGGCAATTTTACTCTTTTCTTGTCTCAAGTCATGGGTAAACCAAGGTTCTCTCAGCACTGTTTTGTGCCATTTTGTGGAGCAGGAGGGGCGGAATGCTTATGGATCAAGGCCACAATCAGATTTTCCCAATTTTTTACGTAATGTCCATCTTCTTGGTTTCCATGTTTTAACATAAAGTTACTTGCTGTTTCTTGGATTGCTTTTGTTTCTCCGCCTCTCCATCTTATTTTTCGCAAGTTCAATTTCTCAGGATATTGAGACAAGGAAGTTAACTTTTCGGACCAGGTAACCACGACGTTTATTCGTGTGTTTTGGGAAAAGTGGTCGCTTTCTGTACCTTGAACTACATTATAGTCTTCTATGGCGTCGAGTAAGTTGTTACTGATTATTGTAAAGTCTATTGTTGACATGACTTTGCCGCTCATATATATATGTTGGTACTGACGTTGGAGTTCCCCTTTTCGTCGTTTTTAAAATTGATAGACCCAATGTTTGTAATTTGTTCAATGAGAACGGGTTGTTCCCGTCTCGTGGTTTTGTCTTCTGATTAGGAGTAGATATCCCATTGCTCGTTTATTATTAGAAGTTGCTGCTGTGGTTTTCTGATGATTTTTGTTACTTGGACCCAACTCAACCCCACGTCCTGATTCTCAGTTTGCCAATTAAATTTCTGTTACACAAACGTCGATAGCCCTCCACATGGGTGTCCATAATTGGACGATCACTCTGCAAGTGTGTGGTGTTCAGAAAAACCCGGGATTGCAGGGTGTGTCAGGTTCCAAGTCTCTTGTAAAAGAATGATGTCGTGTTTTTGAAAAAAGGATTGAGACTCGTGGTCCTGATCCATGCTGCTAAATCCGTGAGTGTTCCGTGTGCACATGTTGATTTTTGCCAGGTGATTTATGTCCGTGTATTGGTCTTGGGTGTTTTCATCTGGTGATAATACTGCATCTGTTTTAGGTACTCTTTTGGCTTAGTATCGTCGGGATCCATGACCAATCCTGGTTGATGCTAGGTGGCCCTCATTTGAGTGCCTGGATTGGATGGTTATTCGTTGTTCTAAGGATTTTCTCCTGTGAGGTCGCTCGGGCTCCATGGAAACATGATGATTGCTTTCAACTTGTTAGTTTGTCCCCTTTTAAGTAGGATATACTTTTCAAAAGTGGGTATGGATATCTAGGCCGCATGTGTTTCAGGGTTATTCCCCAGCTCTCGAACGATCCTTTATTAGCAAAGATCTTGGCGGCTAACTCCTTGGAGGCCCAGGTGGTCACGGAGTCTTCAATGTCTTAGATGTCTTTGTTTTGACCGAACTCCACTGCTACCATATCTTGAGAGAATATACCCCTTAGCTCTGGAATTGCCTTAATTAGTTTTATTAGGTTCCCTCTATTTAAAATATCCTGCCTGCCCATTGTTACGTATTCAGGTATAAATGACAGAATTCATTCAATATCGTCCAGGAAAATCTTTTGTTTTCTTCGGGAGGCCGGTTCAGTAGGTTCGTTTCCACTTGCTGGGCTGGGTTTAGTTTTAACTGCCACCTGTCCTATGTGGCTCTCTTCCCTCGTGTCCCTTGTCCTCCTTTTGAATTTTGATTGTTTTTGACTTGATCTTGGTTTTTACTTAGTGCTATGCATTGCCGGTCATGTCCATTTTTTATGATCTTGATAGGGGTCGTGTCCCTAGTCCATGTCCTCCTTTTTGTTTTTTGGTTGATTCCCGACTGTTCACAAATTTTACTTTGTTTCCTGGTTTTGATGAGATTGGAGTTGTTGCCCAGTGATCTGCGGGCGCTTTCTAGTGCTGTCTCTGTAGTTCGATTCTTCGAAGGCGGGCTGACCTCTATGGCTATATTTGTATCTCTTGGCGATGGTGAGTGTTTTGCTGAATGCTTCTTTCGGGGGTCTTCCGCCAATGTTGTCGGTGTCGTTGCTTGTTTATTTAACCTCTTTAGGTTGGTTCTGGCTCTGGGTGGTTGCGAAGCCTGATTCGGTCCTTCGAGAGTTATTAGGTCTGGTTCATGGAACTGATCCGACGTTGTCGATTCATCGACAGCTCTTATTAGATCCTACGGCATCAATCTCATCACCAACACATATGATACGCAGCTGATCCTTACTTGGGACAACTCTTGGCCAGAGCTACTGGACATTTTTCACAACTCAGTCTCAGAACTGCCACAAAAATGGAGCGAGATAAGGATCACACACTCACTTTGGGTAGATAGGAAGGCCCTCACACACCGACCTAGTCAGTGTCATGCTTCATCACTGGGCCCCACCAAAGAGGCCGAGTGCCCCTTTGGTGTGCTGCGACGCCAGAAAGACTGCGGAGCTGGTTGTGTGAAGAGGGACGTGTTGTGAGGGTGAAAATAAAATTAAAAGTGTCTAAAGTGTATCAGTAAAAAGTTTAATGGGTGATCCCTAGGACACAGATACAGAGTATTATGTGTCTGAATTTATATGCCAAGGTTAAGGATTGGTTAAATTCAGAGGAAATACATTAAGTCAGTCAACATGTTTCTGCCATATGGGTGGTATAAATTTACCAAGGCATTCATCAGGACTAAACCCCGGCGGTATGGACTCTCTAATCGTCCACCCTAACCTGGGGGCGTGAAAGTGAAAATAATAAAAAAGGTGAAAAAAGTGCTTTAGAAAAAAAGAAGAGCTGGTTGCTCATTCCAAAATCCTCCAAAATCAGGAGTATCTCAGCACCTGTGAAGTGAAGTACACATACAAACACAAACAAACATAAACATAATCGATTTATATATGCCATTGCGTTTGGTCATAGTGCTCCTTAGTTTGTGGCATAAGTTGTGTTCCCAAAGTAGACACTAGTTTTAACACCATCCACGTAACCCTATGGGGATGATATCGGTAACTCTGGGAAGTGAAGTGATAAGGGTGTCTTTAAAAACTCAATTGGTGAAAGGAAGGGTTAAAAAATAATATATGCACTCCTTATGAAGGGATCAATGGACCAAAGGTCTCTGACCCCCTAAGATGGTAATTTAGATTGATATCTCACTTTAAAAACTGGCGCTACTTGCACCATGGGTCTCGGGAGGGGGGTTGGAGCGTGCCTGGCACATCCTGCAAAGGAAAGAGGTTAGCTGTTAGATCCCCGTTATACGGGTGGCACTTTGCTTTGTTATGTGGAAGATCGGCGATCTTGTGGTCCGGGTGCACTCACGCCCTCAACGCTCTCAGCCCGCTAGAAACCTGTGTTCAGCCTCAGAACCAGACACCGCCCACGCCCACCCGGAAGAACGACAAGCCCACCCGGAAGAACGCGACGTGCAGCCCGAATGCTTTAATACTCCAACACCGGCCCCGCTCTCCATCGTCGGGGTCCGGTTCTGAGGCTGAACACAGGTTTCTAGCGGGCTGAGAGCGTTGAGGGCGTGAGTGCACCCGGACCACAAGATCACCGATCTTCCACATAACAAAGCGAAGTGCCACCTGTATAACGGGGATCTAACAGCTAACCTCTTTCCTTTGCAGGATGTGCCAGGCACGCTCCAACCCCCCTCCCGAGACCCATGGTGCAAGTAGCGCCAGTTTTTAAAGTGAGATATCAATCTAAATTACCATCTTAGGGGGTCACAGACCTTTGGTCCATTGATCCCTTCATAAGGAGTGCATATATTATGTTTTTAACCCTTCCTTTCACCAATTGAGTTTTTAAAGACACCCTTATCACTTCACTTTCCAGAGTTACCGATATCATCCCCATAGGGTTACGTGGATGGTGTTAAAACTAGTGTCTACTTTGGGAACACAACTTATGCCACAAACTAAGGAGCACTACGACCAAACGCAATGGCATATATTAATCTATTATGTTTATGTTGGTTTGTGTTTGTATGTGTACTTCACTTCACAGGTGCTGAGATACTCCTGATTTTGGAGCATTTTGGAATGAGCAACCAGCTCTTCCTTTTTTCTAAAGCACTTTTTTCACCTTTTTTATTATTTTCACTTTCACGCCCCCAGGTTAGGGTGGACGATTAGAGAGTCCATACCGCCAGGGTTTAGTCCTGATGAATGCCTTGGTAAATTTATACCACCCATATGGCAGAAACATGTTGACTGACTTAATGTATTTCCTCTGAATTTAACCAATCCTTAACCTTGGCATATAAATTCAGACACATAATACTCTGTATCCGTGTCCTAGGGATCACCCATTAAACTTTTTACTGATACCCTTTAGACACTTTTAATTTTATTTTCACCCTCACAACACGTCCCTCTTCACACAACCAGTTCCGCAGTCTTTCTGGCGTCGCAGCACACCAAAGGGGCACTCGGCCTCTTTGGTGGGGCCCAGTGATGAAGCATGACACTGACTAGGTCGGAGTGTGAGGGCCTTCCTATCCACCCAAAGTGAGTGTGTGATCCTTATCTCGCTCCATTTTTGTGGCAGTTCTGAGACTGATTCGACCTCTCTTTTTTTGTTTACTTGCATCTAACCGGGGACTGAGAGAGTGTCCTTGATTCTCCCTACCTCTCCCATTGTTGTTTTGCATTTTTCACAACTGCCTAAAGAGAGGCTTCTAGCTGGCTGAGCTGTAACTCCTTAAATCTGAAATTTTCTGCTGCTCTTCGTGTAAGCCATCGCCCGGAGTTCCCTTTAACTCATGGCCCTGGAAGAATAGTACAAGCCTGGAAGCATCGCCCGTGGTACGTATATTAGGGGTTCACTTGGACAACAAACTAACTCTTGCGGTTCATGTCAATAAGACTGTGGCAATGTGTTTGCCCGGCTCCGTGCACACTGGAAAAGTTGCCCTTTTCTACTATCCTCTGCAAGAGCTCTAGTGTTGCAATGTACTATCTTGAGCAGACCTGATTGCTGGGCTCTCCTGATTTTTTGCTTAAAAGTCTGCATCCAGTGGGTGCTAAGAATGCGCAGAATGTTCCCAGACATTTCTCTTCTCGAGCCATGGCTGAGCTTCACTGGCCCCCAGTTCAGGTGCTTTCAAATAATTTTGCATGGTCTCAAGAGTAATTTCTTACACAAAAACAGGACCTCTGTCGGATATTAAAGTTCTACACACTCTCGAAAGATCTGTGCTCTTCAAAGCCCAATATTTTCTGTGTTCCCAAGTCTCCTAAAGTCTGTATGGGCGGCCGGGTATTCTCAGTCAGAGCCGCTCAACTCTGGAACAAGCTTGCACCTTGTTGGACTTTGCCCTTCTGGCAGGTTCACCCCTGAACTTTTTGCTTGGTATTATTAAATAATTATAGTGATTTATTTGGTTTCTGCGCACTTTCACTGTCTCCCAGTGGAAAGTGCGTGCGCACTCTGAGTGCATGTGGTGAGATTGGCCTGCCCTCCCATAGGAATGCATGGGGAATGTATGTGTCCCTGGTAGTTCCTGATGCATGGGGTGTGTAGGCTCGAGTCTGGTATGTGCGGACTCTTGTGATTGAATGCTGCACAATGATGCGTGCAGCGTGTTTGTGTCTAATATGGAAGTGCCACTTCTAGAAGTGTGCCTGTCTGAGCGGTGACTGTGCTGGCTTGTGATTGGCTGGAGCTGGCTGGTGTGCCAGGCTCCATGAGTCATGATGGGTCTGCCCCGGTGGTGAGTGTTGAGATTAGCATGGGTGATGTGGGGGAGTGGTGCACCTGGGACCTGAATAGGGCTGGGATTTCCCCACACAATGCTGGCTACGCCCCTTGTTGTGCGTCTAATGTAGCCTGGCCAGTGAAAGGAAAGGGTGGTTGAGCACATCACAGTGCTCCAAAACCAGATGCGACTGGTTTTTCCCCCACCCTGCACCCTGAGACAAAGGAATTCACTGTATAAAAAGGGGCTGTGTCCCCTTACAAAATTTTCTTGTTTCTGACTGGAATCTAGCAGGGGCATGCTGCTGCTGGGGCTCAGGGGAAGGCTTGGCTCCCTGGGCCCTGCCCAGCCCCTGGACTGCTGATGTCCTGGACTCCTGAAGGACTTTGTTGCTGACTTTTGGTCCACTAGTGCCTGGGAGCGCTTTATTCTGGGACTGCTCTGGGCCTGCAGCGCAGAGAGGCTGCGTGGGGATCCCCCGTTTAGTGGTAATTCGCGGCGCGGGTGCCCACCCCGCTGAGCCTGCCGCTTATTGCCCTTTTTGTGTTGTATTTATCGAGGGAGCCCACCCCTCCTTTGCCGGGTTGAAATCACCGCTGCAGGCCCAGAGATCTATTAGGAGGCGCTGTGCCCACCTCCCTACCGAGGGCCGCGCTGCCATTGGCGACCCTCAGCACAGGAAGCCAGGCACTCCTGCCTGTGACGTGGGTGGGGCCTGAAATCCAGCCGGAAGAGGAGGAAGCAGGAAGTGTGAACGGCCAAAGCTTCTCCGGTGCAGAGAGGAGAAGCTCCCGGGTACCGCCACAAGGTGGGAGGCGTGCTGCAACGGCTGGCGGGTCTCCGGTACAGAGAGGGAAGCCCAGCCGTCCAGAAGCAGAGAGCCCTACTGGAAAACCCGGATCCCCGCAAGCGCCCCTGAGCAGCCGGTGAAGCTCCCCTGAGCAGCAGGGGGTCCATTCCTAAAGAGGAGGGCGTCTGGGTACATTGCCGGTGCCCGCACCTCCCCTCCAGCATGAGGGCCTAGGTGTTTCGAGCCAAGAGGCTCCTGGGCATATTGGTTCTCGAGCCCCCCTAGAGGGGGGACTCCAACGACAGGGCCATTTCTTGAAGAGCCCACGAGAGGCCCCGGGGCAGTTGGCTACTCAGAGTCCCCCGAGCGGGACTCCAATGACTGGCCCACGGGAGAGGGTAGAGCAGCCCTGGCAGGCAGTGGGCCATCCCCCAGCGAGGCCCCCTTGTCTTTAGAGCTCTGAGAGGCTCCAAGGCATTGCTGTGAGCCCCGAGGCATCCCAAAAGGCGGCATTTATTGTTCCGAGCCTGAAAGGCTCAGAGGGCATTTTGTTTGTTTAGAGCCCGCAAGGCTCTGGGGGACATTCATTGATTTCGAGTCCCCAGAGGGGGTACTCCAACATTTGGGACAAATGTTGTTCAAAGCCCCCCAGGGGCTCCTGGTGCCATCATCATTTCGATTCCCTGAGCGGTTGTGTGCTCTATTTTCAAATTTGTGCTACAGGGATTTTATATTCTATGTTCTAAGTGCTAGTTCTACAAGTGCATATTCCTGACAGTGGTCCAGGTGGCCCTGTCCTGTACATATCCCCTGTAAATTCTGCCCGTGCCTGATGGCATATTGTAAAGTGTGTGTTTTTATCTAATCTGTTTTGGTATAATACAAAGGCTATTTTTATATAACCTTGTGTGGAGTTTCCTTTGTGGTGGGCCTTGGGTGTTGTTGATGGGTGCGCGCGCAAACACTTAACCTACATAGCCTCCAAGTTTAGCCTTGCTGCTCGCGTCACGTTACCTAGAGGGTGAGCAGGGGTTATCTTGGCGTGTAACTCTCTTGCCCTGACTTAGAGTGGTGGTCTCTGACTGACTTTGGCGCAAGCCCTGGCCAGCCAGGGATCCCATTTCTAACACACCTTCTCTGAGAGCACTTCAAGATTGGCTCCAGTTTTTGGAAAGCTTTAAAAACCTGGGGCCTCATTTATGAAAAGTGACGCATCGCTGCATGAAAACAGCGATGCATCACTTTTCACTGCACTCTCATTGCGACACTAACGATGTGTCATATTTACAGTATGACGCATCATGTCTCAAGGAGTTACAGATACGTCAGTATTTCTGATGTATCTGTAGGCGCCAAAAAGACGCATTGCTTGAGTGTGCCACAAAAGTGACGCAACTCCAGCAATGTGTACTTTCACTTAGGCAAGCCCCATGTTTTTAGTGCCTGCGTCAGTCTTATGCCTGCTGTGAGGCAGGCATAAGATTTTGACGCATTTGAGTCCTAGAAGTGGCGCAGTGAAATCTCATAGATTTCACAGCGTCACTTCCATGACCCTTTCTTGCGTCAATACGCCCCCCTTGCATACATTATACCTGGCGCAGGTATAATGTAGCACAGGGGTTTACAAAGTGATGCATCTCCCTAGATGCATCACTTTGTAAATATGGCGCAACAAGGTGAATTTTTTACGCCACTGGTGCGTCACAAAATGTGACGCACCGGCGGCGTGAAAGTGACGCACAGCCTCATTAATGAGGCCCCTGGCTTTTCCCTGCATAATGGTTCAGATGTTCTGGGACGCTAGTGCTAGGATACCTTTGAGGTTGCAATTGTGCCCTATAAATATGCATTCATTCATTCAGATGAGCTGGGAAGAGCCTGGTAACCTTAGGGATGATTGAAGGTCATCATCTCTCCCTGCACCCTGCTTCAGACCCTGGGAGTGTAGCCAGAAAGGACATACCCAGATCCAGCATTATTCAGGAGTGCAGCTTCCCGCAGGCTCCTTTCTGAAGGGCCTCCTGTAACTGCAGGTCTATTATTAGCTTATTACTACACGCTTAGACAGTACCAGGCCAGAGTGAATGGCACAACTTTCTTGGCTCGCAGCAGAAAGTGCCTTGCCAAGGAAAAACTATTTATGTAAGTTATCTATTTCTGCAGGTTGCCGTGAAGCATGTACGTTTTTGCTCTCTGATTTCAGTTGCGGGTTCAAAACCTCCATTTTCAAAGTTATAAATCCAATTGTATAAGTTAGTAAGTTGCTTTTCTTGATGTTGTATTTTTTATTGTCATAATTAGAAATCAGTGTCTGGCACATTTCATGGAGTTATTACCATTCTTTGGGCCATATGTATCAAGCACAAATGCGTTGGCAAACGCTGAAATTCTGAGAATTTTGGAGTTTGCGAACGCATTTTTGCTAAAAGGTATGTATGTAGCAAATGTGCGTGCAAAATAAGGAATCTCAACATTTGCGATAACTTATTTTGCGATTGCATTAAGGAATCGCAAATTTTGTGATTCCTTAAATGCAATGTAAGAAGCACCAGAAAAGTGTAATTTTGCCTTAAGGAATCGCAAATTACCACCAACTTCAAGGTGGTGGTAATTTGCGATTTCTTTGAAAAATTCACTTTTTTGCATTTTTTCAAGTGCTATTTGAAGCACATACATGCCCTTAGGGCATGTATGTGCGCCACATGTGCACCCATGCTTTTTTCAGGGGTGCAACAGGGTGTCCTTTGGACACCCCTGCACCCTTGAAATCGCATTCTCAATTTGCGATTCACAAATTGCTAATCACAAATTGAGAATATCTTCCTATTCATTCCTATGGGTCTCTAGGCCCATAGGTATTAATGGGGAGGTATTCCTTAATTGCGAATCACAATTTGCGATTCGCAAATAAGGAATATGTAGGATTCGCAAAATGTATTACAAATCCTACATACATAGCATTTTGCGATTCTCAAATAGCGATTCCCAAAAAATCGCTATTTGAGAATCGTAAAATGACTATTTGATACATATGGCCCTTGGACTCCAAATTTTTAAATTTGCCAATGCTAGCAAAGCATCTTGCACTAATAACTAAGTACTTAATTACAAGTCTAGAGGTCTTTGCCTGCCAGACTCCTGGTGGCACAGTGGTGGCGGCCCTGCAACCGCCGTATTGTGATGCGGCCATTCGGACCGCCACCGCTGTGCCGGCTGTGCCAGGAAACCAGCATTCCCTGATGGTGGCGTAGTGGACAGGGGTGTCCAATATGCAAGGGAGGACCGCTGCGGTCCGCTAAGCGTATTTCGAGTTACCCCACTGCCAGCATTTTCATGGTGGTGAGCCTGCCATGAAAAGGCTGGTGGTGGTGAAACAAAGGGCTCCTACGCCCCCATCCCCCCATCACCATGGAGATGCATTCAGGGGGGCACAACATGTGCCCCCCTGCTTACATGTACCCTAAGTTCCAGCATGTAATGGAGTGAACAGTCCATTCCGTGCTGGAACTGCTTTTGCGTTTCTTTTGCAGTGCTCATTTTCAGGGCACCAAACCGGCACCGCCATGGGAACTGCAAAAGAAAAGCCCGCCAGATACGAGTTAAACTTGTAATCTGGCCGGTGGACCAATCACAGCTTTGACGGTGCTGTGCTGATGCAAAGCCAGTGCAGCACAGCCACAGATGTAATCAGGTCCTTAGAGAAACTGACTGTCAAATAAGACATAAGCCGCTCGAAATTGCACAGCCATTACTTCAGTGACGTTCTACTTTGCTCAAGAATATGTTGTGTGTGGCTTAGGCCGGGTCTGCAGTTACTTGAGCTGTATGCTTTTGGTGAGGGGACTGACATTTCTGCTGCCTCTGCTGTCATGCTTTTTGCAAAAGAAGGTTACACAGGCTTCCTGTACCCAGTATGTGATGATGGCATGCATGACTGCTTCTCATCCTGTATCTGTTTTGTGATGAAGGAATGAACAGCTGCTTCCTATCCTGTATCTGTTTTGTAAAGAAGGAATACACAGCTGCTCCTCATCCTGTATGTGTTTTGTGATGACGGCATGCATTGCTGCTTCTCATCCTGTATCTGTTTTGTGAAGAAGACATGCATGTCTGCTTCTTATCCTGTATCTGTTTTGTGAAGAAGGCATGCATGTCTGCTTCTTATCCTGTATCTGTTTTGTGATGACGGCATGCTTTGCTGCTTCTCATCCTGTATCTGTTTTGCGATGACTGTATGCATGGCTGCTCCTCATCCTGTATCTGTTTTGTGATGACGGCATGCATGGCTGCTTCTCATCCTGTATCTGTTTTGTGATGACGGCATGCATTGCTGCTTCTCATCCTGTATCTGTTTTGTGATGACAGCATGCATGGCTGCTTCTCGTCCTGTATCTGTTTTGTGATGACGGCATGCATGGCTGCTTTTTATCCTGTATCTGTTTTGTGATGACAGCATGCATGGCTGCTTCTCGTCCTGTATCTGTTTTGTGATAAAGGCATGCATGGCTGCTTTTTATCCTGTATCTGTTTTGTGATGACGGCATGCATGGCTGCTTCTTATCCTGTATCTGTTTTGTGATCAAGGCATGCATTGCTGCTTCTTATCCTGTATCAGTTTTGTGATGAAGGAATACACAGCTGCTCCTCATCCTGTATCAGTTTTGTGATGAAGGAATACACAGCTGCTCCTCATCCTGTATCTGTTTTGTGATGACGGCATGCATTGCTGCTTCTCATCCTGTATCTGGTTTGTGATTACGGCATGCATTGCTGCTTCTCATCCTGTATCTGTTTTGTGATGACAGCATGCATGGCTGCTTCTCGTCCTGTATCTGTTTTGTGATGAAGGCATGCATTGCTGCTTTTTATCCTGTATCTGTTTTGTGATGACGGCATGCATGGCTGCTTCTTATCCTGTATCTGTTTTGTGATCAAGGCATGCATTGCTGCTTCTTATCCTGTATCTGTTTTGTGATGAAGGCATGCATTGCTGCTTCTTATCCTGTATCTGTTTTGTGATGAAGGAATACACAGCTGCTCCTCACCCTGTATCTGTTTTGTGATGACTGCATGCATGGCTGCTCCTCATCCTGTATCTGTTTTGCGATGACTGCATGCATGGCTGCTCCTCATCCTGTATCTGTTTTGTGATGACGGCATGCATTGCTGCTTCTCATCCTGTATCTGTTTTTTGATGACGGCATGCATTGCTGCTTCTCATCCTGTATCTGTTTTGTGATGACGGCATGCATTGCTGCTTCTTATCCTGTTTCTGTTTTGTGATGACGGCATGCATTGCTGCTTCTCATCCTGTATCTGTTTTGTGGTGACGGCATGCATTGCTGCTTCTCATCCTGTATCTGTTTTGTGATGACGACATACATTGCTGCTCCTCATCCTGTATCTGTTTTGTGATGACAGCATGCATTGCTGCTTCTCATCCTGTATCTGTTTTGTGATGACGGCATGCATTGCTGCTTCTTATCCTGTTTCTGTTTTGTGATGACGGCATGCATTGCTGCTTCTCATCCTGTATCTGTTTTGTGATGACTGCATGCATTGCTGCTTCTCATCCTGTATCTGTCTTGTGAAGAAGACATGCACAGCTGCTTCTCATCCTGTATCTGTTTTGTGGTGACGGCATGCATTGCTGCTTCTCATCCTGTATTTGTTTTGTGATGACTGCATGCATTGCTGCTTCTCATCTGTTTTGTGGTGACGGCATGAATTGCTGCTTCTCATCCTGTATCTGTTTTGTGATGACGGCATGCATTGCTGCTCCTCATCCTGTATCTGTTTTGTGATGACGACATGCATTGCTGCTTCTCATCCTGTATCTGTCTTGTGAAGAAGACATGCACAGCTGCTTCTCATCCTGTATCTGTTTTGTGATGACGGCATGCACAGCTGCTCCTCATCCTGTATCTGTTTTGTGATGGAGGCACGCACAGTGGCTCCTCGTCCTGTATCTGTTTTGTGAGGATGGCATGCATGGCTGCTTCTCATCCTGTATCTGTTTTGTGATGAAGGCATGCATTGCTGCTTCTCGTCCTGTATCTGTTTTGTGATGAAGGCACGCACAGCTGCTCCTCGTCCTGTATCTGTTTTGTGATGCTGGCATGCATGGCTGCTTCTCATCCTGGTTCAGATTTGGGAAGATTTAAATTTGTGGTAATATTTTCCAGAGGATGGGGGCGGAGCTTGCCGGCAATCGCGATGGCCGCTTGGTCCCTCAACTCCGTTGCGCCTCGTAATAAATCCTACAATATCCTGCATGTACGCGAGATTTCTGGTACTTCTGCCCTTCCCCGGGACCCGCTTTCTGTCCGGGAGCCCGCGGTACCCTCAACGCCGGGAAGCTGTGCGCAAAGACTCGCTAAAGGAGCGGCGCCCGTGGACATGCGAGTAGGCCCAGAATCCGCGGGCTTCATTAGCTGTCCTCCCCGGGCAGCGTAACGTGACGTGCGGCCAGAGGCGGTGGTGTCCCGACTAACTGACCCTGGGAGAAGAAAAGGGACTCAGAAGACTTGTGGAGCCCGCATAGCGTCCGGCTAGAGAGGACACTAGAGCGGCAACATCGGAGGCCGAGTGGCCGCTCTTTGACCCTGATCTTCGGCAGCAGTGCCCCCTCCGCGGTAGACGCGGCGCCACGGGGGAGGATCACGCAGCGGCGCCCGCCGTCGGGCAGGAAAGCCCAAGGTGCCGCTGCCTGGCGTGCGGACTGTGGTAGTAGACAATCGGCGGCTCGGCCCCAGGTGAAGAGAACGGGCCCCTGGTGGCCTGCGGAGGCGGATCTGAGCGGACGCAAGTGAGGAGGCATCTGGAGCCCAGTCTGCGTCCCTTCGCCCTGGTCTTCGGTGGTGGAGCCTGCGGGAGCCCTGGAGGGGTCCTGCTGAGGGGTGGTGACTTGGAGCTGACCCGGACCCCAAACCGTGAGTGTGGGCAGAGGTGAAATTCAGGCCCTTAATCCCAATTGACACGCGCCATCTTGGCACTGCCGGATCCAGCGGAGGAAACCTGACATACCCCAGACGGCTGGCCCGGGATAGTGGCTCAACCCAGTGGGTGTGCTTCTGTCCGTAACCAGGGAGGGGGCAGACGACTTGGGACCCGGCAACTGCCACGAGATCTCGGTCCCTGAGCTGGGTACCCACCCCAACAGCAATTGGATAAAGGCAGGCCTGGCGTTGTGAGACCGTGAGGCAGTAGGACCCCACCTGTGCGAGCCACTGGTGAAGAGAAGCAAGGGAGTAGACCCCGGAGGTTGGTGTGCACAAGCCGAAAAGGGGTAGCCCACCAAGTGGAGCGGACACGACTGAGTTACCTACTCGGCGGCGGTGGATGCTGGCGTGGTGGCGTATGTGTGGGATCTAGGATAGAGATCTGTTCAGCAATAAGGCGCGTCAGAGAGTAACGGAGGTGCTGATACTCCGGGCGACTTGATCCAATTAACAAGCGGAAGTTACTCCTCGTAGCTACCCCAGTACGGCCGCAGAAGCACTCCGGAATAATGGTGAAGGGAGACAAGACCCAAAGTAAACTACCTTTTTCGCAAAGACACTCGAAGTTGCAGGGAGCGCCGGCCGTGGAACATGCGGCGGCACCTCCGGAAGACGAGCCGGCGACTGGATCGGACATTAAGTCTCTCCCAATTTCGATGGAGAAAGGTATACAGACTAGTATATCTTCATTGAGCTCTAGGATAGACGCCCTTACTTATATGATGGACCGCATGGCAGAACGTATAGACAAGCATGCAGAAAGGCTGGACCTGTCGGAGCGAAGAGTCACTGAAGTAGAAGAAGCTCAGGTGGAGCTCGATACGAGTCACAAAAAACTAGACAAACTCATGCAAATCCTCCAGGATAAGACGGAGGATTTGGAGGCCCGCTCCCGACGCTGTAACCTTAGAATTTACGGGACTGCCTGAAACGACCTCGATGGGCCCCATGGAAACGTTTGTGGAAAGACTCCTCACAACTCTACTGGGAGAGGGGGCATTCTCGACAATGTTCGTGGTGGAAAGGGCGCACCACACATTGGGTCCGAGACCACAACCGGGGGCTCCCCCCCGTCCTATCATTGTGAAGTTACTTAATTACCGTGACAAAGACACCGCTCTCCGACTGGCGAGGTCGAAATCTTCTTTGCAATATGAAGGATCGTCCATTTCCTTATACCCGGACTTTACCGCAAGGGTTCAGGAGGCACGCAAGCACTTCATACCGTACAAGAAGCAACTCAGAGAACTTGGCCTGGACTATGCGATGCTGTATCCGGCGAAATTCAGGGTAAACCGGCAGGGGCACTCGCACTTATTCACGGACACTGCAGCATTAAAGCGAGCGATGAAGAGTTGGGCAAGAGACCAGTCTAACGGCGCTAGAGGCTCGAACGAAGAGGGTGTTGACAGCAGCCGGCTGGATGAGCAGGAGTGACAGTGCTGCTGACAAAGGCGATAGGACTTGCATTTGCCGCTGTGTCTTCCACATAGAGGTTGTTTTCCCTCTTTTTTCCCTTGTTTCCTCCCTTGCCCCCCCCCCCTACTATCCTTCCACTGTCTTTATTCTGCCTCAGACGGGGGGTGGCATCTCCCCTGCCTTAATTCATGCTCTGGCCTCGAGCAAAGGACATGAGGGACACTAATGTAAATGTAAATGTACAGGAATTTATATAGCGCAAATCACCGAGCGGTTTCTAAGAGCTTGCTTAGGGAACCCGTCCTGGTATTCCCCTGTGAGATAACCCCGGCAGGGTATCCGCAAGGTGAAATCCAGGCATCCCGCCGCGAGGGGCCGTTGTGGAGATTAAGCAAGCTATTGCTCAGAGTCGCAGAGTGTGAACCCGTGAATCGAGAAGGCACCGGAGCGAGAATTGTCGAGTCCATGGACATTATTAGGACTCAAGACCCCGCCGAGCCAGGAATTGAACCCTGGTCCCGGGCTGACCTCTGCTTCCAGGTCTGCCTCCTCTAACCAGTGAGCCACACTTCTCCACCACCCACACTAACAAGCAGATGTGTGGGTGGTGGGGGGGGCGGGGGCGACTGGGACTTGCGTGGCCCGGGGGGGCCGTGGCGTGAAGTTGAGGGATGTATACTTTGATGTTCGGGGGCCCGGGCGCTGGGCTGTGGCGGGGTTGGGGGGGAGGGCGGGTTGGCACACAAGGTCATTTGAATGCTTAATCGCTCATCAGGTGCTAGTTGTATGGCGCAGCGGTAGCGGGGACGAGGCCCTAGATGCGCAATGTGTAAGGAACAATTGCTAAGACTGCTGGGTGGCCTTGGCCCCAGTGCGCAATGCACCACGGGGTTTATCTTGCTTCAGTTGGGTGTTGGTGAGGAGGGGGTGGGGGGAGGGCAGGGGATCGGCCAGGCCAAGTTTAGGGAGGTCTGCTGTGGGAGGGGGGAGGGGATGTTCTTTGGATTTTTTTCCCGTACAGTTTGGGACGGGAGGGATTTGGGTTTTCTACCGCACACAGGGCCTTTATCTGCACCACAGGCTGGGAAGCCTCGGACGCCCTATGCATCTGGGAGGGATGGCTGTCAATAGTAACTTGAGTTCGCAAGATCCGGCACCCATGATCCGTGCTCTCACATGGAACGTTAGGGGGCTTAACGACCACTGCAAACTAAGGAAGGTGCTGAGCTATCTACAGCGACACAGGGTGGATTTAGCACTCCTTCAGGAGACAAAGTTGCTGATAGCTAGTAAGATGCTCCTCTGTAGGGGGTTTGAATAACAGTAGAGGGTCTTGACTCAAAACTCAGCAAGGCTGAGCCAATAGTAACTTGAAAAACAACACACCTGCCTATGCTGAGCAGTTTTTTTCGGAACAATACTTATAGAAATGTGCATGAAAAATAAGCATGAACACTAGCTTTAGAAATTGCAACGTTTCTTTTAATTCTTTTGCAGACTATTTTGCTTTTTAGTCTTTGCTTGTTTTTTATGGCATGAGAATACAAAAATTGTGAAGAAAACTACTATACATTTGCATACAAACAGGAAAAAACAAACTTTGGTATGTACATAAGTCACTCAAACTCACATTCAACACATTCTTGGCCATCCAATCATACAAAAAACATTCATACTGGTCCCATGGTCATAACACAGTTTGTGATAATGCAAGGAAAATAACATTTGTAAATTTCAAACGATAGTCAAACTTTTTTCACAGTTCTTTAGAAAAAGTAATAATCCATCAATTGAATGACACAACCATGACAAAAGTGATGACACGGGACCGGGTCAGGTCGACGCGTTTCGAACCCTATCCTTTCAAGGGTTCTCTTCAGGACCACAGTTTTACTAAAAGGGGAAGAGGAGAGCAACAATCACTAAACCGAACCTGAGAGATCACCGTCTCAACCAATGCACCGCTAGACTCAGCCTACCTCAATACGTGGGTCAAAGCTCCTCAAGTGGTATAGGAAGACAGATGTATTCCCAGCAAATGGGAGCGAAGAAGTGCTGCGAAAGAGAACAAGTACACTCAATCATACAGAGTCTCAACTGACTGACTATGTCTAGACTGGTAAAATCAAGCTAGTGAATTCAGAGGATGGGTGCGTGTGCTCACCTTGCATGCAGCGCGTGTGCGCTCAACCAATGCTTGTCAATTTGGTAACGCTCGGTCCGCGAAGTGTGTGGATCCGGCGTCTCTGGAGATTGGAAAGTGAAGGTATTCGTTAAAATCCGAAATGCGGGGGAAAGCGCATGAGCAGCCGCTGCAAAACCGCGCTAGATCGTCCCGGTGTCTGCTTACCGTGAAAACAAATTCAAACACTCAAAACAGTATTTCAAACGTCCTCGCTCCTCACCCAGCGGTCACTAGCGGGTTACTGAGGCCTCCCTGCAGTTTGGCTCAAGAGAATGGTCGCATCCCACGGGGTGTAGGGAGTTGTAGTTTCATATAATATGTACCAAGGAGAGTTCTGGGAGATGAAGTACTGTGGGCAGTATCAAGGAAAAGTTTTATAAATTTCCGAAATTTCGTTCAATCCATTGACTGCTGTGTCATATTTCATGATCAATAGGGCCTCTCTTTGATTCAATCTTAATTCCAAATCCCCTCCTCTTGGATCTTTTTCGATTTTGGACAGGACGGTCCATTTGAAATTATTTTTATCATGTTTCTTCGTCACCCAGTGGTGTACCAATGGCGCATTCTCAACTTCTCTGCGCAGTCTGGATTTATGCTGCGTGATGCGTTGTCTGACCTCTTGGGATGTTTTCCCAATGTATAGTTTTGGGCAGGGGCATAGGATCGCGTAAACAACATTCCTTGTTTTGCAGTTGGTGAAAGCTTCTTGCTTCCAGTGAATGTTGTTAAAGGAAAATACTGTTTCTTCCATGGTGTCATGACAACAAATGCAGGTGCCACATTTGTGATGTCCTTTAGTCTGGGGGAAGCCGAATAGGCTTCTCAGAGTTGGTGGTTGTTTACTGGGTAATGCTGCCCTCACAATATGGTTTGCCACGCTCTTCTCCTTCTTAAATGCAAATAATGGTGGATTCCTCAAGTCCTCATGCAAGTCTTTCACTAGATGCCAATTAAGATTTATCAGCCTCTTGAGTTGATTTGCAGCAGGGCAAAAGGTTGATACACACACCACTCGATTTTGCTCAACCTTAGCTTTCTTATGCATTAGTGTTTCGCGGGGCGTCCACCATGCTCGCTTAAGGGATTGCTTTAGAAGTTTTCTCGGATATCCTCTTTGGAGAAGCCTCTCCATGAGTGAATTGGCATGGTCGAAATAATCCTCTTTTCCAGAGCAATTCCTTCGGATCCTCAGGAATTGTCCGAATGGTAAATTCTGTCTCAAACTTCGTGGGTGGTTGCTGGTGAACAACAATGCCTTGTTCCTATCGGTTGATTTTCTAAATAAAGTTGTTTCCAGGCTTCCATTATGAGGGACAACTTTAACGTCCAAAAATGTAATTGATTGGCTGGACGATGTGCAATTAAATTTTATGTCGCTTGAGCGCCCATTGAGCCATTCAACAAAACCATTGAGGGTTTCTAGAGTCCCAGTCCAGATGAAAAAGACGTCATCTATGTAACGCATGTAATGCGAGATCTGATGACTGTAGGGATTATCATTGTAAATGAATTTCTTCTCATAGAGGCCCATGAACATGATCGCTAGTTCCGGGGCAAATGGACACCCCATGGCTACTCCCTTAACCTGAAGGAAGTAGTCGGAGTCAAAAGTAAAAAAGTTCTTTCTTAATGCGAAGGATGCCAGCTGTAAAATGAAATCAGAAGGTACTTGGCAAGGTCTAACACGTGTGTCCAAGAACCATGCTAGTGTCTCAAGGGCCTGATCTTGAGGAATCTGCGTGTACAATGACACGACGTCTAGCGTTACTAGAAGCTGGGAACTTTGTTCAAAAGGTACTGTACTGATTCTTTGGAGGAAAGCCGTGGTGTCTTGAAGATGTGCTGGAATCTCTTCAATAAAGGGTTTCAGGAAAAATTCAATGTACTTAGCCACTGGTTCTAATAAGGACTCACACCCAGAAACTATGGGGCGTCCTGGTGGGTTTATTTCATCCTTATGGATCTTAGGTAATAAATAAAAAACTGGAGTTCGTGGATTCTTATTCTGTAAAAAAGTCAGTTCCTTGGGTCCAATGAACCCTAGATCAAATCCTTTCTGGATTGCTGAAAATAGTTCACTCTGAATTTCGAGTGTAGGATTTTTTGTGATGCGTCTGTAGCATGAGTTATCATCCAGTTGTCGAAGTGCTTCCGTTTTATATTTATTGATGTCCCAAATAACCACTGCTCCCCCCTTGTCTGCTTGCTTGACTACTATATTTTTGTCATTTTTCAAGGTGGTTAAAGCCTCTTTCTCAGCTTTAGCAAGATTAAATTTGACGAAGTTCCTCTTCTTTTCTAGTGCTGATATTCCTGATAGAACTGTATGTTCGAACGTGAGATTCTCTTTAGGAATCTTTGAGCCGGCTGGGCAAAAGGTGGATTTCTTCCTTAGTCCCGTTACTTCTGTTTGATGTTCCTCGCATATATCAGAGAAGAATGTCTTTAGTCTTAGTTTGCGACAGAATTCCAAAGTTTCTAACTTCATCTTAATGAAGTCTGTGGGTCTCGACGGGACAAATCCAAGGCCCTTCGTCAAGATCGATGTTTCAGCTTCATTTAGAGTCCTGTCAGATAAGTTAAAGATGGATGGGAGATCTAACTCTTGTAGAACCGGGATCGTGTCCTCATTTCCCATGGCTGGACGGGACGTGACCGACCTCTCGGTTTCTGGGGGCCTTGTCCTAAAAAAGGTGCCTGGTTTTGTTGTTGACGTTGTCCCTGATCTTGTGGGTTGCCTTGCCTATTTTGATAGGATCTATTAGTGTTGTTAGAATCACTTCCAGAAGAAGATGTATCTGAGAATGAAACGAATTTACGTCGTGAATGACCTTGGTTATCCTGGAGAAACCTCCGTGATTCAGGGTTGGAATAAAAGTCTTTTCTCAAGTAGGGGAATACGGATTCCAAAGAGAAATTTTTCTTGTCCAGCTCAAACTTATTGTTTTTTTGGGCAACCGTGAAATCCTTAAATTCGCCGATTTCTTTTTCCACCTTCTCCAGGAGTCCTTTAGAATCAGTTATGAGTTGATTGTCTTGAATTTCTTTCTCAAGTATTGCAATTTCTTCGAGTTCTTTAACTGAAATTCTGTGTGCGGTCTCAATAGTTCCACTGTCTTTATTCTGCCTCAGACGGGGGGTGGCATCTCCCCTGCCTTAATTCATGCTCTGGCCTCGAGCAAAGGACATGAGGGACACTAATGTAAATGTAAATGTACAGGAATTTATATAGCGCAAATCACCGAGCGGTTTCTAAGAGCTTGCTTAGGGAACCCGTCCTGGTATTCCCCTGTGAGATAACCCCGGCAGGGTATCCGCAAGGTGAAATCCAGGCATCCCGCCGCGAGGGGCCGTTGTGGAGATTAAGCAAGCTATTGCTCAGAGTCGCAGAGTGTGAACCCGTTAATCGAGAAGGCACCGGAGCGAGAATTGTCGAGTCCATGGACATTATTAGGACTCAAGACCCCGCCGAGCCAGGAATTGAACCCTGGTCCCGGGCTGACCTCTGCTTCCAGGTCTGCCTCCTCTAACCAGTGAGCCACACTTCTCCACCACCCACACTAACAAGCAGATGTGTGGGTGGTGGGGGGGGGGGCGGGGGCGACTGGGACTTGCGTGGCCCGGGGGGGCCGTGGCGTGAAGTTGAGGGATGTATACTTTGATGTTCGGGGGCCCAGGCGCTGGGCTGTGGCGGGGTTGGGGGGAGGGCGGGTTGGCACACAAGGTCATTTGAATGCTTAATCGCTCATCAGGTGCTAGTTGTATGGCGCAGCGGTAGCGGGGACGAGGCCCTAGATGCGCAATGTGTAAGGAACAATTGCTAAGACTGCTGGGTGGCCTTGGCCCCAGTGCGCAATGCACCACGGGGTTTATCTTGCTTCAGTTGGGTGTTGGTGAGGAGGGGGTGGGGGGAGGGCAGGGGATCGGCCAGGCCAAGTTTAGGGAGGTCTGCTGTGGGAGGGGGGAGGGGATGTTCTTTGGATTTTTTTCCCGTACAGTTTGGGACGGGAGGGATTTGGGTTTTCTACCGCACACAGGGTCTTTATCTGCACCACAGGCTGGGAAGCCTCGGACGCCCTATGCATCTGGGAGGGATGGCTGTCAATAGTAACTTGAGTTCGCAAGATCCGGCACCCATGATCCGTGCTCTCACATGGAACGTTAGGGGGCTTAACGACCACTGCAAACTAAGGAAGGTGCTGAGCTACCTACAGCGACACAGGGTGGATTTAGCACTCCTCCAGGAGACAAAGTTGCTGATAGCTAGTAAGATGCTCCTCTGTAGGGGGTTGGCGGGTAGCTCCATATAAGCCGGTTTCACGACGCATGCCCGGGGAGGCCTGACCTGGGTTAACCCAAAGACCACGCTAACTCAGACCCTCCTCAACGCAGATCCGGAGGGGCGGTATGTTATTTCCAGGTGCAAAGGGAAAAGGTTGGAATTTGTTGTAGTCAATGTTTACGGCCCTAATTTTGACTCCCCGGACTTTTACAGCACATTAGCATCAACAGTTCGCTGTCACACTTCTCCACAGATGCTCTGGGGGGTGACTTCAACTCAGTATTGGATCCGGTACTGGATAGATCGGCGGGTCCCCCGCGCAGGCTATCAGCCGCTGTGCAAAAGTTATGTTATGTTATAGTGATTTGTATAGCGCGCGGCTGCCCCAGCCAAGGGGCGTCCCGGCGCTGCACATGGAGCTCCTTACGCTTGACCTTGAGGATGTATGGCGCTATAGGCATGCTGAGAGGGGTGGATACACACACTACTCCGCATAAAATCATATACACACCAGAATCGACTATTGGATGGCGACACCAGCCATACTGAGTGGAGTCAGGTCTTGCACAGTGCTGCCACGCACCCTCTTGGACCATTCCCCAGTACTGCTTGAGATACAAGCGCCGGCCAAAAGCATACCTCCGTTCATGTGGCGGTTTCCACCCTATTCGCTGTTGGATGAACAGTTTCGGTGGGAGCTAGCGGAAGACATAGACGTCTTTGATACGAACGTCGGATCGGTCGATAGCTACCAAATATTGTGGGAAGCGTTCAAAGTGTATATATAAGGGGCATGGCCATGTCTAAACACTTTAGTGTCTCCTCAAATCAATTCGAGGTCGGCTGGCGATGCTAGAGTTACAGTTGTCCACTCTTGAGAAAAGGCAGTGGGAGAGCCCTAACGCGGAGATCCTGGAGGAGATCAAATTGCTGATCACTGAATATAAAGAGGAAGCGGATAGGGAAGTCCAACACATGGGGAAATACGCGACGGCCAGGACGTATGGTGAGGGGGTGCGCCCTAGCTCTCTTCTGGCCAGACTATTGAAAGGAAATAGAGGGAAGACACTGGTTACGGAGCTAAAGACAGCTGACGGTGGTGTGCTCACGGAGGAGGCTGAGATAGCTGGGCGGTTTAGGGATTTTTACTTGGACCTGTATTCGTCAAAATGCGGTAACATGGAAGACGGCATTTCAGATTATCTGGCGTATATTGCATTGCCCATGCTCACGAATGCGCAGCGGGAATTCCTCATGTCATCTATCTGTAGGGATGAGATCGTGGAGGCACTGGCGGGCATGCACTCCGGCAGTGCTCCGGGTGCTGATGGACTCATGGTGAGCTTCTATAAAGCATTCCAGGACAAGCTGATCCCACATCTCTCTGCATTATTTGACAATATTTGTGTAGAAGGCAGTATGCCGCAGTCGATGAGGGAAGCATTGCTAGTGACTATACTTAAACCCAATAAGCCCCTCGACGAATGCGGCTCGTATAGACCTCTCTCTCTCACTCATGAACATGGATGCCAAATTGTACGCCAAGGTACTGGCGACGCGCCTTGCCCTGCTAGCACCTAAGCTGGTTGCGCCAGAACAAGCTGGATTCATTCCTAGTCGGAACCTCACATATAACATTAGGACGGTTCTTGGTGTGATGCAGCATGTGAAGCAAGACGCGAAGTCTATAGCCGTGTTTCTGGACATGGAAAAGGCATTTGACTC
The DNA here is from genome assembly GCF_964263255.1 of Lissotriton vulgaris. Lineage (NCBI taxonomy): Eukaryota > Metazoa > Chordata > Amphibia > Caudata > Salamandridae > Lissotriton > Lissotriton vulgaris. The sequence goes on along the minus strand of NW_028246765.1, from coordinate 81,657 downwards.
GGTGGAGTGGCCTTTCTCGATCAGAGTACTACGTCGAATGGGCCTGGGCGAACCTTTTCTTCAAATGATCGTAGCCTTTTACCAGGATCCGTCGGCGAGGTTATGCATAGGGGACCTGGTCACGGATCCTTTCCCCATCGGTAGAGGGACTAGACAGGGCTGCCCGCTGTCGCCGCTGCTGTACGCGCTGGTGACGGAACCTCTGGCTTGCGCGTTGCGTGAGTATCACTGGCACGAAGGTGTCAGCTTCCCGGCACACAAGATCGTAGTGTCAACATATGCGGATGACACCCTGCTTTATGTCCGTGACCCAGAGAACAATTTGACATCAGTATTGCGAGATGTGGTGTGCTTTGGCGCTCTCTCCGGCCTGAAGGTAAACTGGACGAAGTCAGTGGCCTTCCCTCTAACCCCAGCTACCAGACGCTTTGACTCTGAATACCCGCTGCAATGGTCTCAAGAATCGGTACGATACCTGGGGGTGCAGCTGCACACTGATTCAGACATACTAATGAGAGAGAACTAAGGGGTAGCGTACAGCAGACTTGAAGATGATGTAGATAGATGGTGCGGCTTACCGCTATCTCTGATGGGCCGCATTGCCATCATGAAAATGGTGGTGCTACCCAGGTTTCTATTTCTGTTCAGCACGTTACCAATGGTTTTGTCAAAAAGCTTCTTTAAGGCAGGCACGCAACTCATGATTAAATTGGCCTGGGGGGCCAAGCAACCCAGAGTGAAGTGGACTACTTTAACACTACCGTACGAGTTGGGTGGCTTGAGTGCTCCTGACTTAGAAATATATTCCAGAGTTGCGCAAGCTTCGCATCTGCATACATGGATACACGGCGAGGCGAATATCCCTCATGTGCGACTGGAGCGCCTGTTTGCGGCTCCTCTTCCCCTCCTGGCCACGGTGTTCACGCCGATAGACCGTAGAATGGGCGTACTGGACTCTCTGGCTGCCACGAACCATGCTTCAAGGGACTTTTTTTAGGAAACAATAAATCTTAGTTGTGAGTCGTACACACGTAACACACTCCATTGTATCCACAGGATATCACACTTTGTAATTAGCTGGAATAAATCAAAGGAAGGAAAAGAGAACACACGGAGAAAGTGAGTTATATTCAGAAAAAATTTGTATTTAGTGATGAAGCATCAAATGTAAATCTGGGGAGACGAATACAAAGAAATGAATTCAAGCAACAGCCATGAACAGAGGTATATATGACATCTACTCATCAGTTCACAACTAAATCATCAACTCCTGGTAATTATGACAGACAACCAAATTAATCAATAGACAGTGGTCGTGTGTTGGTGACAACGCAACGTTTCTGGAGATGATGGAAGTGTCGACGTTTCGGTCTAATATGCAGTCGTCATGAAGACCATCATCAGGACAAAATATTTCATTGCTGAGAACTCCCTATATTAAAACAATAAATCCAAGTTACTAACAATACATATTAAAAATCACTAAACTTATACATAATCAATGTTTTATCAAATTTTTTAAAAAACTCCATGTATCAGGCAGAAACCTGGTGTCTAATTTATTCCAGGCATATTGCCCCTTCCTAGTAATGCTTAGAAGAAACATTCATTAGACAGTTAATCATAAACTTGACTTAATTATTTTTCTTGGGCGTCACAAGATATAGATAAAGATTCTCACATCATAATGAATGGCAAGAGAAAAATTATACATTATTTTTTCTTAAACGTTGTTCCAATGCAATAAAATATTTACATTTGTACAGCAGTAAAAACAAAACACAGAAAAGAGAAGACTTATCATCCTACTGGATGTGGATGCAATCGCATAACCACTACAAAGAACTGGTAAAACAACACGTTTGTCACCTGAAATTTCCAAGAAGGTTTGTTTCTAATTTCGATGAACAGCAAGAGATGTGGGGCAAAGGATCCAACAGATGAGTTAACATCTAAAGGGATAAATAACTCATATTAATATGGTATTAAGGGTCTTAGAAGAGGCAGCCTAATGAAAAAGACGTAGTTCAGAGCCTACCTTCAAACTGGTATATAGAAGCCCCCTTTGATGAGCGGTTCTTGGACAGCTGGTAGCTGAACATTCAGCGTAACTTTGAAATTCTATAAAAGTAGACATAACGTCTTTAGGTGCTTATGTTGATGTAGCCTTTATCCATTGTGCGGGATAACATTACAGATGATCTGTTTATGTTAGCGAGAGTCATGGCAAAAATGTGACAGCATAAATGGCAGAATGGAGGCACAATCCTATTACAACTAGTAATAACCTACCACTAGTGGCTACGAGATGACAAATGTGCGCATTGTAAATCAAGACAGTTATGAAAAATAGAAATCATAACTGTCTACGTCTTTTTCCATAGTTTAGTCCATATGTGAGGTCGACATGTTTCATCCCCATTCCGCCCGGGTCTAGGGGCTTTCTTCAGGACCTATAGAAGTGAGCTGTCGCTATTTGTGCAAAAGTGTGAAGTGGGTCGCTGACTTATCACTTAATGATCAGGTCAATAGTACCTGAAGGATCCCTATTGCGGTCCTCCATGGGGGACCGGCGAGACTCTCCCAGCCTACTGCAACTTCAGGTGTGCTTGCTTGCTATGACTCTCCGTTTGCTCAGACCAGAGTCAGACTGGGACAGAAAATCAGCCCAGACACCAAAACAAGAGTGCCCCATTAATGAATAAGTTAGTTAAGAAAAAAAGTGACCCATATTTGCAAATTGTAGCAAGTATCAACTTGTAAATACAAACTGTACAAGTGTTTTGCTAGGAATGGAAGAAAATGAATGTGAGCTCATTACAGGCAATATTCGTTTTAATATCAATGAAATCAGCAGTAAAAACCAGCCCAGAAACAGTAAAAAAAAAAAATTCCACACACTGACCTGTTAGACCAGGCCTTCGGGCACTTCCTGTTTGCTCTATAGGCCAGACTGACCTTGACTCAGACACATCTTTCAGCTGCTGCCTGCTGTTGCAGGCCTTGCCCCTCCTGCCCAGTCTGGCCAAAGAACACACAGCTCAAGAGGGGAAGCCCTGACCTGGCAAACTAAACAAAACTGATGGGGAATGCATTCATTAATGTAACGAAACCTTCAATTGGTTAAAGCAATTACTGAAAGATGTACTAGTTGCTGCAGTGGTGGATAGTGACTTCTGCATGATAGTGCTACTGTAGTGTAGTTCCTATTTTCCCAATAGGCCCTGCGCATTGGAATAACATAAACAGTAGTATCGACGTAGAAGTGCGGATCTTCCAGGTCTCCACTGACTATGCTAAGCTTAATTGGGGTTGTTACCAACTAGCTCAGAGGTCACTGGAAACTTTCTTGACTGAATAGGAAGTGATCAGCTTCCTTGGCACAGCCAAGAAGGGATTCAGTTTTCCAACAACTGCAAACATGACCACTTTGCTCCTTAGACTTTCACTAAGATGCAGAGAACAGAGAGACGGGCGTTTTCAATAAAAGGTATTATTTATTGAACAGTCTTTCTTCTCATACAAGAGAAATGAATTGCCACAATTGCAATACTTGTTATTATATAAAGTGCGTCCAGTAGGATGATTATTGCGAAATAATACTGTAAAAGCATGGATATGGTTTCTTAGCCATACAATGGTTAAAATGCATAAAATATATACAGTCATATATACATTAGGCTAATGTACTCAACTGGTGTTTCTAACTAAGCCTACCCCAGTGTGCCTGACCTAAGCCTAACACGTGGAAGGGAGTAAGTAGCTTAAGTTAAGTTGGTTTTGCCAAGGTTTGCTTCAAGAATTCTCTCTAAGGGTTTAGTCAACACCATACCTCTGGAATAGAATGTTGGAGGTCTTGTATCTCCTCTCAGGACTCGATATCCCAGTCACCCGCAAGGTTAGGCTGGAAACGCTGGAGCTGGATTTTCTCAGCAGGAGAAAAGACAGCGTCTTTCTCAGCGCGTCAAGGAGGAGGAGGAGGGGCAGCGTCCGTGGGCTGGTTGCATCTGCTGGGCTCAGCAGGGGACAGCTGTTCGGCTCCTCTCTTCAGCACACCATCGCTCGCTAGTTATCAGTAGCGACTGCAGCGATAGCATCAGCGCATCAGCGTTTGCTTAAGGCAACGTTGGTGATATTTATACCTGAAAGGTGCCTTGTTTGACGTAGGTTTTTGGACATAAGACGTCAATAAAGATGTCACTAGGAAGTGATCGTCCTTTCAGTGCTCATTAGAGTTCTATTACAAATCAAAACATAGCAAGCGGGGCTTTCCCAGGTTGCTGAGTTTTATCTTGTTGAAGAACTCGGAGTGTAATCTAGGAATCTTAGATAGTGGCTTCTGCTGTGTCATTTGCTCTAATGAGCTGCAGAGGAAGTGATTCTGAAATGTGGCTCTGATCGTGTGAGGCCAGAGACGAGTTTCTGAAATATCACATTTGAACGTTTATGCCATTATAGGGGTATGAATGGATTATAGCCGAATAGGGGCATAAGGTCACAATATTGATCGGGGTCCTAGATTAGAACGCGTCACCCACTCCACGTATCTATGTCCATCAAATAACTAAAACTAAAGCAATAAGATGTATGTGTAACATTGCCCACCCCAAAATACATATTTGCATTTGAAATGGTGTATTTGCAATACATGGAAATATAGGTACCGTACGTCTTTAAGCATAGGAATCATTCAAAAATTATAGCATATGTAATCAGTGAACGATTTTGCGAAAAAATTACACATGAAATATCTCTTTGTACAGAAAAGAAGGGCGAGATAATTTCATCACATATAAATGCATTACTGTAAAATTTGCTAGAGGTTGGTGTAAAGATATTTTGTCTCTAGATTTACCTAAAAATAGAAGTTCTGTTCTTTATGAATAGGTCTACTTTAAGCAAAGAATTCGTGCCAGAAAAAAGGTAAAAATTTTTCAAAAATAGTTCAATTAAAAAAAAAAAACCTTGATGAACGAGGGAATAGAGTTCCAACGCATTTTTAGCAGTTTTTGTTGATCAAAACTGAAGGCCGAATTCAGAGTTCATGGGAACGCTGTGTGTCGGAATGCTTTCCAAAACTTATTGTTTCTGTTCAGGGGAGAACATCATATCAGACAAGCTCTCAAAAAATTGGTCTACAAAATCAGGTGACAGTTCGACCAAGTTCGATAGTGCAGTTACTTGGCAAGTGTGAGAGTGATTGCTATCATCAGTGTCTGGATCAGCAATGCTCACAGAAGGTCGTACCTGGGTGATGTTGCTTTTGTTTCTCGCTCCACTGTCACCACCTAGTCGTAGCACAGGAGTCTCAACGAATGCCGTCATCAGGATTGGTAGCCGCTGGGGACAACACAATGCGTGAGCCGTTACAGGACTTAGCAAAGTATCGATATCCATTGGTACTGCTGATGGAAGTGCAAGACAGGTGTCTAACACGCATTCCTCTCCGCATAGCATACATCGAAGCACAGGTAAGATGCAGGACTGCCATATAGGTTTGAATGAAAGAAACCAGGTCATGTTCAGATCTCTCAGCCTGGCCAATCCAAGGACTCTAGTTATTCGGTCCCAGTAGCGTAGTGCTAGGATCGTTTCTTCCATCCCTGCTGGAATCATGTCTGCGTTTTGGCTTGCCATATCGGAGCAGGAGGGTCAAAAATAAAATTGCTGCTACAAGTCCCAAAATTAGGGGGATGCCGCCAAAAACGGAATGGACAAAATATGGAATTAAACCCAAGACTGCTTTGAATGGTGTTAACAGTCCCGTAAAAATGGTCTTAAATATGCCTGGGATACCTACAGCACTAGACATGTTAAGAATTTGGCTAAGCATTTCTGTGAAATGCACGGGGCAATTTGTTGATAAAAGGTCATGAATCTCTGATGTTGTCCTTGCAACTAAGAGATCATACGTCTCTTTTGATGACGTGATGGGCACTGTTGTCTGCAAAAGCACAGACTTCATTCTGCTTAAAGTATCAATTCGTATAGAAGAGACATTCAAACGAGGCCATATGGGAGTCTCTGAGTCTCCAGGGCCGTTTGGAAACAATGCTTGCATACAGCATTTGACCATGGATGTCACGTGTACGAGATAGGCTTTTCCTGGCAAAAGGCCACAACAGCTGTGATCCGTTATTAGAATGTAACTCCCATTCGAGAGGGGCTTGAAAAAAGGCTCTATCTGCGTTGCAGGTGTGACATATTGGTGGCATGAAAGGTTGTTCGAATTTCCCTCACAAGCTCCATGTAAATTAATACCCTGGCACAAAAGTATACCGCTTAGTGAATGTTTGCAATTTTCACCACTAAGAAATACATTTTTGTTGCTGTCACTGATGCAAGTGTGTGTATATGGTAGTTTCCATACTGTTTTAAGGTAACCTTTACCCAAACGTTCATACTGGCCAGTCGGTATGTATTCAAGGCAATTTTTAAATCGGAAAGTTGTTATCGGAATTGTGATAATCCCGTGTATTATCCATTCAATGACAGGACTCTCTGACATTGTCAATGGTAATCTCTCAAGTTTTTCGATGCTCAGGATTGTATAGTCTGCTCCTTTCTGTGCCAAGCTGATTTGTTTATCAGTAAGGTTAAAGATGGAAAACAATGACGTTGTGTTGATTAAACGCCAAGGCACATAGCCTGAACGAAGATTTTGCAGCGTCCAGCCTAACTGTACAATAGAACGCAATTGCGACTGGCCATGCTGTAACATTAGCAAGTCTTTGTCTATTATATCAATGGCAGATGATACAATGCTGTCCAGTGAATATATTCTGGAGGACAGAGTCATTAACCCATTGTCCACTACAGAAAGTGATTTTTCCAAATTAATACGATCAATTTCTCGTATTTTCTCTGCTGTTTCAATTTGCATAATTTTCCATGCCTCATTGTATGCCGCATATATACTGGTCGCTATGAAACGTTTTTGACGCTGGTTGCGTGGTCCCATAATGAAATCGCACAAGTCAGCACCATCTTTAAGTAAATATAAGTGTTGCTTAATTTCTGCCAGTGTGGATGATCCTAGCCATTGAAGGCAGAGTTTCCCTACACTGTATGTTGTTACTATCCCTGGATGTTGTCTCTGGGAGTATCTAGGGTCTGGTCTGGTCATTTATATCCCTGTGTTTTGTTCAGGAATCTATCTTGACAGTTATTCGTGTCAGTAGGCCAGATTAACCACTTTTTCCAATCAGGATGTGTTCTGTTTAAATGTAAAATTTGTGTTACGTCTATTTCAATATCTGTGGTTGTATTATCAGGTATTGGCTTTGGAATAGACGGTTTGTTAAGGTCTTTGATCTTAGCTAGGCCAAGACAGGATGTTTGGTGAATTGTGTCATTTAAAAACATAATTTGTTCTGGGATCATGCAGGCTTGAAATAATCCTTCTAGGCCTTGTACCTGCAACTCTTTTGTACCCCAGATGGTTTTTGTTTCAATGTTATTTTTCCGAAAATCAAAACCAAATGTCATCATTTTTTCATAAAATGCTTCTGAATATATCAATTTAGTATTTGTCAACATGTTTTTCATCCCTGTTTTATCTAACAGTTTATAATAAAACGTTTCTGCATCACTGGTGTTAAACCCTGAGAAGTATCTGAATTTCTCATAGAATGTTTTAGAACTACTTTTTGGTGGAGTAGCACAATGTTCCCATTGGTTATACTTTAAAACATTTCTAGGTTGTGCAGATTTATGCAAATAGTAGTCACCGTAGTGTGAGTAACAAAACATCTGCTCATAATTAGATGAACCTTGTAAATAATCATGTTCTGTGAATCTAGCTGACATTACTAAATCTGACATCATATTATTAATACTTTCAAAATCCCAATCATCAGAAAATGTACTTGGTTTTACAAAGTCACTTAAAGAAACCTTGAACTGGTGAGGATATTTCAAGATTTCAACCGGGCCATATACTTTATAGTCAGTTTTGTCCCATACTACCCCGCCGGGTATTGGAATGGCTGTGACATTCACTGATGATAGTTCTCTTTTCTCCACGTGAGATGATCTGTGTGGTTTCAGGACTAAGTTGATGTTCTGACTTGCTGTGTCCATTGAACTATATTTTCCCTCAATGAATTTTCCCAAACAAAGTAACATGATGAGCCAAAGCAGTAGGAAAAATATGCCTAGTCCAAACCAGAACTCTAACCATGGAGAAACAAGATAAATTTCCTTTAGTTGATGAAAGAGTTCTGTTGCTTTTTCTTTAAAAGTCTTTGTTTCTGGCGTTACTTCAGGGTTACTTTGATCTTCAGAAAAGTTGTAGAAATTAATGAAGTAGCCAGAGGCAGTCCTGTCAATTGTTGGAATTGTTTTCTCAATTTGTCTTTTGGTAGCACATTCTGATGCCACATCATTGTAGACTGGTGTTTCTTGACGAACTGTTTCCATCTGTGTTTCAAGGGGCACGAGTTCCATGGCATTATTGCATAGTCCTTCTCTGTGCACTGCAGGTTTATCGAATTTGATTAGTCTTTCAGTTTGAACCTCTTGAATTGTTGCAAATTTGGGTATTCTGTTGTTTCTTGGGAGTCCACTTGGCCTACTGTTGATTATAGGCCACATGATTGTGGTTTTACCAGGTCGATTGATACAACTCTGTTCTCCTTTTTACCAGCAAGGGGTGGTAGTACTACTGATCTTGTTCCGTTGATTGCTAAAACAGGTACTGCTTTTCTGTAAGAAGGCCCAAATTCCTTCTTCACCGCTATTTTCTCTCTGACTAGATCCCCAATCTTTGGAATCCAGACAGGCCTTGCTGGGGCTGATGGTGCCTCTTCAGTGGTAGTTGGCTGTTGCTTTAACTTTATGTTGCTTAAGGATTTTTTTGTTTCATTCAAGTCCTGTAAAACAGCCAAACGATCTTTGATGTCAAAGTCTTTATTTTTATTTTCTACCACTGGTACTTGACTATCGAGGTCCTGAACGTGCATTCTAGTTCCGAACAATAGTTTGTATGGGCTGAAACCTTTTAGAGAATTTCTTGGCAAGTTGTTTAGACTTAACTGGACACTTATTAAATGTTTGACCCACCCATCACCCAAACCTAATACCTTCGCAGTTATATTATTATTATTACTGAGTTTTATATAGCGCGTGGTTACCCTTGGGCATCCCAGCGCTCATCCAGAGTGCACACCATAACAGGGAAAGCATTAAGCAGGGAACAGATGGGTCTTTAAAAGTTTGCGAAATCGCAGAGTGCCAGTTTCAGAGCGCAGGGCCAGTGGGAGGGAATTCCATAACGTTGCCACATTGACGGAAAATCTTCTCCCGTCGGACCTGGCCTTCCTAACTCTCGCGACTTGCAGAAGATATTGGTGGTCCGAGCGAAGGGCGCGGGGGGCTTTGTAAGGTTGGACCATTTCCCGGAGGATAGGTGGCCCTTTCCCCTGTAAGATTTTATGGGCCATGCAGAGTGACTTAAACTTCACCCTCTCTCTGACAGGGAGCCAGTGGAGCACCTTCAGCGCGGGACGGGCTGATTGTCGCCTGGGAATGTCCGTCAACAGCCTTGCAGCCGCATTCTGCACTTGCTGCAATTTGTTTAAAGTTGATTCTGGGGCCCCCAGAAACAGCGCATTGCTGTAATCCAGCCGTGAAATGATGAGCCCCTGGATTAGTAATCTCCTGGAGGACATCGGAAGGAGGGGTAGGATCTTCCGGGCTGACCGGAGCAGGCCGAAACACACGCCTGCGGTCTTTTTAGCGTGTGACTTAAAGGAGAGGTCCTGCTCCAGCCACACCCCCAAGCTCTTAATCTCCTGTTTTGGGGTGGGTGGCACTCCAAGACAACTAGGCCAGCTGCTAGGGGACAGGGAGGGAGGGGAGTTCCCCAACATCATCAGCTCAGTTTTTGAGCCGTTGAGTTTAAGTGCTGAGTTACACATCCAAGTGAAGATCTTAGCTAGGCATGTGTGCAGCACGTCGGGTTTATTCACCGACTGGGGGAGCCCTACCACCAACTGGGTATCATCGGCGTAGCTGATGATTTTAATACCCAGAGGTAGTACCACACTCTCCAGTGGGGCCATATAAACGTTGAACAGTGTGGGGCTCAACGATGAGCCCTGTGGCACACCACACTGGAGAGGGACAGATGTTGATTTCTCATGACCTTCCCAGACCTCAAACTTCCGGTCTTCAAGAAAAGACGCGAGCCATTTCAGGGCCATCCCGGAGACCCCCACCCCCGACAGCCGCTGGAGTAACACCTGATGGTCTACGGTGTCAAATGCCCCACTAAGGTCCAGGAGGATCACTGCCACCGATCCCCCTGAATCCAAAATGCTCCTGGCATTCTCCACGACTGCCAGCAGAGCAGTGTCCGTCCCCTGAATAGATTGCTTTATGTCCCGGTTTTTTCTTTCTACCACACTGTTCCCTTCAGGGTGTGACGGACAAGAATACCGCAATCCAACTCCCATGCTGGCCATGGCCTCCTTATAAGCTCGTGAGCTAAAAGCAGGACCCTGGTCAGAATGGAACATGGCAATTGCGTATGTGCCGATAAAGACTCGCAGATCTTTTATAACCGTTCTGGCGCCAGCCGAGCGCTGGGGCCACATTTTTTAAGTGTGTTTTAGTCTAAAAAACAAATTAATAAGACGCAGGATTGCTTATAGACAGTATTACTCTGTCCACAAACGGTAACTGGGCAACAGACTGGACCAATTCATTACTGCGATCTCTGTCGCAATCCGGGCAGTTCTTTACATATTTATAGTGGTGCAGGCTCATTCCTGGCCACCAGTACTCTGATTGTAATTCAGTCAGAGATTCCTTCATCTGTATGTGCCTTGGACCTTCACCCATGTGTGCATCTGCTATTAATAACTTTTTCCGGTTCGTGTTTGGAATTACCCTATCCCTCACTCCAGGGATTCGAGCAAAAGGAACGGAGTGTGCATCGATTACGTATGCATAATTGAGTGGATAGTTCATGGGTAGTGCTGCACAGTTGCCTTTTACGGACGTTTTGACTGCCAGCATGGTTTCCCCGTCTATGTATTTTTCTGAACGCTTTTTTGTGGCTATGGAAGCCGGTTTAGTTGCTTCCGCTATGGCTGTATTATCCAATGAATTCCCTGCAACGTGAACGCCATCACGTTGATGACTCAGAGTGTGTATCACATGAGTCTTTTGTAGTTCTTTCTGTAAAAGAGCTACCTGTTTCCAAAGCATTTTATGCTTTATTGTGGCACCTGTGTCATCTTTGTAATCGTTTTCAATCCAGCTCTGCAACTTATTATTGTAAGAGTTGACGCAAAAATGAGAATCGCACACGATTAGTGTCGGGAATTCACGTTCTGCATTTTCAAGCGCCATCTAAAAAGATCTAATTTCCGCTCGCTGAGCCGAACATTTTCTCAGTGATTCAGTTTTTGTTATTTTCGGTCTGAATTTACCGCACAGCCAGCGACCTTTAAAAATCGCGCAGGCTGCATCATAGGATTTGTTTTCTACATTTTAGTGCTGGACAAATCTGTCTGTATAGATTATACAAGAGTATTGTTGTAGAGGTAGAATTTCGATTGGCAGAGGATATTCTTTTTCATATGGTAAATCATTCAGTTCTTTCATGTTCGGACCATAGTAGTATTTCACTTTTTCAGTTTCAAGGGTGTTTCCCCACTGTATCCATTTCGGATCCAGTGACACTGTAGGCAGGTTTACTGGGCTGAATAGTGCCTCGAAGGCTGATTCTGCTGTAATGACGGTTATACTTTTACCTTGGGCAAAAGCTCTTTCTTTTGCCACTGCCGTTCGAACTGCATTTACAGAATTCTCTGTAAGACTGAATATTTTTTCTGCTTGTGTGTACAAGTGAGATTTGTAAGCTATTGGTACCGTTTCTCCCTCATTAGAGGTCAGGTACGTGAATCCGCATCTTCCTGGGATGACTCGGATTACAAGGTTGCGTTTATTCAAACGTGTTTCTAATTTTGTTTTTGCTAACATGTCTGTTTGCAGTGATCTCAATTTCTGTGTGTTTTTGAGTCCAGTTGATTGGTTTAAAATCAGGTTTAATTAATTCGTAGAGAGGTTTAACCCTCTCCGCGTAATTTAGAATGTAAGTTCTTCCGAAATTCAGGAAACCTAGAATCGATTGTAAATTCTTCAGCGTTTTAGGTGCTTGGAGTACAGCGCACTTCTCTAAGAAGTTGTCCGCTAGGCTCTTGCCTTCACTTGATAATTCGTATCCTAAAAATAATACTGTCAGATGGGCAATTCGAGACTTTTTAAAGTTGAATTTGTAACCCTCTGCCGCGAACCCAAGTATTATGGTGTTCACCCTTTTCAAGTGAGTGTCCAAGTCGTCATCTGTTAGATAGATGTCATCGACATAAGATAATGCTTCATCATCATATATTTGTAGTAACTCTGTTACTCTAGCTGAGAATAGTCCTGGGCTGTTCTTGAATCCCTGTGGGAGCCTACAGAAATTTTTCTGAGACCCCATTACTGAGAAAGCGGTCATATACCTGCTTTCTGGTGCAATGTTTTGACAAAAGAAACCATTAGATATGTCTAATGTCGTTTTATATTTTTTCCTAACTATGTTATTCATTAGTGCAGCACTATGCGAATTTTGTGCTGCAAATGTTTTGCAACATGAGTTAAGGTGTCTGTAGTCCAAAACTAGAAGATATGAATTGTCTGGTTTGGAGACAGGAAACAAAGGATTGTTCATTTGAGAGGTGCATGTTTCAATCACCCCCTGGTATTCAAGTTGATCTAAAATCTCCTTGACCTGTTTTTTAGCTTCTTGCTTAATTGGATACTGCCTTTGTGCAGTCGGTTGACTTTTTAACTGGATTTTGTGAGGAGGAGAGTCCTCATCCCATCCTACATGATTCTTATATAATGCCGGTGCCTGGGCTACTGCCCATTTCCTCGCATATGTATATTTTTTGTGAATCGGAATGTGATTCGAGAAGGCAGGCATAATCACTTCTTCACCATGAGGGCACTCCCTGACAAACTCTGGGGGCCAATCTTTTTCAGCTAACAGGATGTCATAGCCTTTTGAGAGGTTATCCCAAAATAGACCCCTAATATTCCTAGTCTTATCACCCTCTATACGCAGTGTTATTTCGTATATCTTATGAGGTTTGCTAACCCTGGTATCTGCCGTTTCCACCTGAATGTATTCATTCGTGTCCACTGTCTCCAGATGACTCATCAGGATCTTGCGAGCTATGCTGATTTCTGCTGCACTGTCTAGCATTGTCTGTGCCCACTCTCCGTTTTTCAACTGAGTATTCTCGGCATGTTCGATTACTCTAATACTGGCTACCTTCTTTCTTGGAAATTGTGAATTTTTACTTTGAGCAGGTTCCTTGTCTTTGGACTTGGTGTGCTCTCCTGGGTCTGACCGTCCTCTTCTTTCCGATTTCTGCGAAAAAGATCGAGAGGGACGTGTATCAATACTTTGATATCTATCAGGCTTCTTCAAATTATCCCTATTTCTAAGGTTATATCTTTTCTCAGAGCGCTCCCTCTGGGGAGACTGGTGTTCTCGAGTCGGAGTTCTTTCCCTCCGTCGAGGAGACCTTCCTCTGGACTGGAAAACTTTTTCCTTGGGAGTGGATTGTTTATTTCCATCCCAGCTCTTTTTAGGAGTGTTTGAATTATTTTTAATAAATAATTTTACTAACTCTCTATATGCCTGTGTTAATTCTCTTATTTTACTAAGAGTTCTTCACTTGACATTTTATCAATGTCTGGATGTGGTGTGTAGCTGGCTAGAACCGGCCACATTGCTCCTGGTCTACCTAGTGGACCGAGCCTGGTAATATGATCATTGTGTTTTAGGGCGCCTTTAAACCAGAGCAAATGCTCTTGGTATTTTAATGGGATTTCAATCTCCTCGAAAGGAGCGTACTCTTCCGGTGGATCCTCTATTGTGTAATAGTGGAACTCGTGTGTCGCAGCGTTTGCCGCTGGAAATTTTATCCATGAATAGAATACCTCTGTCTGCCGATATCCGTGAGCCTCTATCACGAAGACGACTGTGCCACCTTGTGTGGTCAGTCCATTCTCTATAAGTTTTGACGTTATAGTTTTTCTTATGTTGACGGGGATGATTTTCGCACCCGGTTCAGTATTTTCTTCGGGACCCTGCGGAGTCGCATTTACTGTGGCTCCAGCTGTGCCGTTGTCAGTGTTTGACATTTTATTGTCAGAAAGGTTTTGCAGAGCAGGTCTCCAAGGAGACAAAGATTAGGTGCACAATATTTTGGAACACTGTATCCTTCAACGTTGAATAAACCAGAAACTCTACATAGGAATCTCTTCCTACTAAGTTCGGGCGGATTTTAACCTTTCACCCACTCCAGACATCTATTGGAGTATTTACGGGAAAAAGTGCTTGTGTGAAAGGTGCACGACTGAGTTACTCTAACGTCTTGCGTTAGTTTATCGCCTTACCAAACGTTGGGCGCCATGTAGTGTAGTTCCTATTTTCCCAATAGGCCCTGCGCATTGGAATAACATAAACAGTAGTATCGACGTAGAAGTGCGGATCTTCCAGGTCTCCACTGGCTATGCTAAACTTAATTGGGGTTGTTACCAACTAGCTCAGAGGTCACTGGAAACTTTCTTGACTGAATAGGAAGTGATCAGCTTCCTTGGCACAGCCAAGAAGGGATTCAGTTTTCCAACAACCGTAAACATGACAACTTTGCTCCTTAGAATAAGAGTCAATCTCTAGAGTCGTGTGAAACAATAGACAGTTATTTTACTCAGTCAGTTTGTTCAGCTTACTTTCACTAAGATGCAGAGAACAGAGAGACGGGCGTTTTCAATAAAAGGTATTATTTATTGAACAGTCTTTCTTCTCATACAAGAGAAATGAATTGCCACAATTGCAATACTTGTTATTATATACAGTGCGTGCAGTAGGATGAGTATTGCGAAATAATACTGTAAAAGCATTGATATGGTTTCTTAGCCATACAATGGTTAAAATGCATAAAATATATACAGTCATATATACATTAGGCTAACGTACTCAACTGGTGTTTCTAACTAAGCCTACCCCAGTGTGCCTGACCTAAGCCTAACACGTGGAAGGGAGTAAGTAGCTTAAGTTAAGTTGGTTTTGCCAAGGTTTTCTTCAAGAATTCTCTCTAAGGGTTTAGTCCACACCATACCTCTGGAATAGAATGTTGGAGGTCTTGTATCTCCTCTCAGGACTCGATATCCCAGTCACCCGCAAGGGTAGGCTGGAAACGCCGGAGCTGGATTTTCTCTGCAGGAGAAAAGACAGCGTCTTTCTCAGTGCGTCAAGGAGGAGGAGGAGGGGCAGCGTCCGTGGGCTGGTTGCATCTGCTGGGCTCTGCAGGGGACAGCTGTTCGGCTCCTCTCTTCAGCACACCATCGCTCGCTAGTTATCAGTAGCGACTGCAGCGATAGCATCAGCGCATCAGCGTTTGCTTAAGGCAACGTTGGTAATATTTATACCTGAAAGGTGCCTTGTTTGACGTAAGTTTTTGGACATAAGACATCAATAAAGATGTCACTAGGAAGTGATCGTCCTTTCAGTGCTCATTAGAGTTCTATTACAAATCAAAACATAGCAAGCGGGGCTTTCCCAGGTTGCTGAGTTTTATCTTGTTGAAGAACTCGGAGTGTAATCTAGGAATCTTAGATAGTGGCTTCTGCTGTGTCATTTGCTCTAATGAGCTGCAGAGGAAGTGATTCTGAAATGTGGCTCTGATCGTGTGAGGCCAGAGACGAGTTTCTGAAATATCACATTTGAACGTTCATGCCATTATAGGGGTATGAATGGATTATAGCCGAATAGGGGCATAAGGTCACAATATTGATCGGGGTCCTAGATTAGAATGCGACACTACAATGTCCAAGCATGCGACTAAAAGCACTTTGAATATGCATATTTTTTTCATGATATTACGCACAGTATTGCACACACTGCAGAAAAATGTGGAAAGATTAAGGGGGAAAAAAGAAAATGTTTTTGTGGCACTCTGGTGTCGCACAGTGAACCCAGTTGATCTCGTTTAATCTTGGGTAGGTAGGCTGCAGGTGGGTATCACCCTCTGATCTGGGGCGTGCCCAGTGCTTGAAATGGAAAAATAGAAGTGCAGGTACTTTGTACCTGAGTACCTGCTTGTTCCTGAGAAGTGCCGGTACTCTCCAATTAAAAGTATTGCATTTCTCTTGATTAGTGCCGGTACTCTCCAATTAAAAGTATTGCATTTCTCTTGAGAAGTTCTGGTACTCTCCAATTAAAAGTATTGCATTTCTCTTGAGAAGTGCCGGTACTCTCCAATTAAAAGTATTGCATTTCTCTTGAAGTGCTGGTACTCTCCAATTAAAAGTATTGCATTTCTCTTGAGGTGCCGGTACTCTCCCTCAAAATAAAAAAGTGCTGGTACTCCGTAGCGGACAGTAATGGCCCATTTAAAGCAGTGGGCATGCCTTTACAAGAAAATAGTAGCGCTGTTTACTCAAAAACAACGTCCCCACGATGCACTGCAAAGGGTGAAAACTCTTAGAGGTTGTGACGTACTCAGGTTTCAAATAAATTGTACTGAATTAGGTCCTTGTTTTATGTTTTCTGTTCTTTATTCAGTTGAAGACATAGGGGCATGTTATCAAGGGAAACATCGCCGCTTTTTCGGCACATAGCGCCGAAAAGGCCGCGATTTTTTTCATCCCCCTATTCACAAGGACAGGTTAACAAGCGTTAGCGCGTGTTTTCTTGCGACTTTGCATGTCAGCGATCAATATCGCTAATGACAGGCAAAGTAGGCATTCCTGAGCACAACAACATGGGAATCCTCTGTAACACGGGTTTGTGATATTTATATGCCATGCAGCAGACCTGCGAAGCAATAAAAATAACCGCGGTTATCGCAGGAATGTAACGCCTGCTTTTAAATTGATTTAGGCATACTAATAATGGGAGGTGGATTGCCAGGTTAGATCCACACTCCCTTATCAGCAAGATTATCCGTAGCGCTGTGAAATCATCTCTGGATTTCATGCGCTATTCCTGATAATCGGCCTCTAGAGCTGAAATTACATCACCTGTTATCAAAACGTTGATAATACTTTGCTAACATGGTAATGTAATCCAGGGATAAAGTAAATTGTGCTAAGCGCGATAATTATCGCATCTCCTTGATAATATGCCCCATAGTTTTGCGTCACACTTATGCGTTTGTCATCAATAATCAATGAAAAAACTTCTCAATGCAGATATATTAGTCGGTTCTTTTCTGTAAATTCCCGATGCATTTCGGCACTAAGCTCTTCATCAGGGGGATATTCTGAAACCATAATCCGAGAATAGCAATGTTCAACAGTTCAAGAGGCAGAGGCGCCATAACTGTGCATAACAAGCTAGTGATCGACAAGGACGAGCACGCACTCCATGCGTCCATGGCATCCCCGATAACTGATGTGAAAGTGGGTAGCGCGAAATGAAGGTTAAAGACAGGTGACTCCGTTTTGCAGATGGGTCTGGTTATAAACATCTTGCGATTTTAAAAAAATAAGTGAAAGTATGAAACGGTAAAGGGATGTGATTCTATGATGAAAATGGATGAAAACCAATCATGTATCTGTGATATTGAGATATGCTTATACTGAAGGGATGTTAATCCCATGCCCAATTTAAAAAAAAAAAAAAAATTAAAAAAAATGGATTGTGTGCCAAGGTGTATACAACGTATATAAAGTCATCATCATCAAATAACTTTTTATAAGGTTATTTGTTCCAAACCATCAAAGTATACAAAGAGTAAAAACATTTGTCTATTTACAATCTAAAATATTTGATCTATAGTCTGGTTTTATGAAGGAACCTCAGTTTAAGCCTTTCACATCATCACCGGCAGTGGCTATGACATAGAGGTGGGTACAGGGATAAACCCATCATCACGGCAGTTTGTAGTGGCACTCTCTGGCAAGACGTTATTGGAATTAGTAAACTTGAAGGTCTGCTTTGAGATGTCCCCCGATAATGCTTGTGGTTTTCAGACACATTTGGGCCGATTCACAGAACTAATCTCAGACAAAATCCTAAACTTACTACTTTTGGTATTCACATAAGGCATTTAGTAGTAGTAAAGTTAGTATTTTGTCTTATTAGTATTTTGACTTAAGTTAATATTTTGGCCTACGTTAGGATTTGATCTTAAATTAGGATTTTGTTTTAAATTAGTATTTTGTCTTAAATTAGTATTTTGTCTTAAATTAGGATGTTGTCTTAAATTTTGGTTTTAAGACAAAATCCTAATTTAAGACAAAATCCTAATTTAAGACAAAATCCTAACTTAAGACAAAATCCTAACTTAAGACAAAATCCTAACTTAAGACAAAATATTAATTTAAAACACAATCCTAACTTAAGACAAAATCCTAATTTAAGACAAAATCCTAATTTAAGACAAATTCCTAATTTAAGACAAAATCCTAATTTAAGACAAATTCCTAATTTAAGAAAAAATCCTAATTTAAGACAAAATATTAACTTAAGACAAAATCCTGATTTAAGACAAAACACTAATTTAAGACAACATCCTAACTTAAGACAAAGGGTCATGTGTAGGTAATTGACATTTACCGATTCTAAAATACCAAATTTTACCTATTCGGTATTTCAGAATCGGTAAATGTTATGTAGCAAAAAAATCGCTAAATATTACCGAATCGGTAATATTGGGTATTACCGAATCGGTATTTACCGATTCGGTAATTCCCATTCATTCTTATGGGCTTATAATATGGGGAACACATTCAAGGGTGGCAGGGTGTCACATTGACACCCTGTTGTACCCCTGAATCGTGCATGTGTGGACATGTGGCACACATACATGCCCTAAGGGCATGTATGTCTGCCACATGGCTCAGTTAAAGAAGCACAAATTTGCTTTTTTAAAGGTTTTCGAAATTTACCACAAACTTGTAAATGGTGGTAAATAACGAATCTTAAATGCACATAAGCGCTCTAATATGTGCTTCCTGCGGTACAAAAGGGGGTGGTGATGGACGGAGCATCTGAATCAATCAAACACTCACACCCAGTCAAAAGATCTGGATTTAATCCATCACCCTTCTTTAGCTCACTCTGCCACCCCAGTTCAGACATGGCTATATGCACATCAGTCTGACCCTGTGCCTCATGGGAACAGTCCAGCCCGAACTGCCAAGCCATGTCTTCCCTGGACCGGAAACAAGCTTCCGAGGACCGGTTTTTGGCATTCCAGCCGTCTTCAGCCCGGCTTGCTTGAATCCAGTGGCAAAGTGAGCAAGGGACTCACGTCTGAGCATACCCTGCCACACTTATGGCCGCCAAAAGCGGTACAAAAGGGGGTGGTTCCTACATAGCATTTACCGATTCAGTAAATGAAGATTCAGTAAATACAGAATCGGTAAATACTGATTCTGTATTTACAGAATCATCATCTACATAGGAAATGGTTCAATACCGGTCGGTAAGCCTAAAATGTAATGAATTTCGGGTTTACCGACCGGTAATGAGCCACCTACATCGGACCCAAAATCCTAACTTAAGACAAAATATTAACATAAGACAAAATACTAATTTAAGATAAAATACTAACTTTACTACTACTAAATGCCTTCTGTGAATACCAAAAGTAGTAAGTTTAGGATTTTGTCTCCGATTAGTTCTGTGAATTGGCCCCATTGTCTGCTCCTTAGACTATCATTGTTTGTGCTCAGAGGTTGAAGATTGATTCGAAAGTGAAGTATCGGTTTGAAACAAAGGAAAATACTTATAAAGCGCTATACAGTACTATCTACGGCAAGTAGTTTCTGAGCACTGGCCTGACCCTGGGAATGGCCTGGTCAGCTCAGAGAGCTTCCATGCCTGACTTTGGAGTGCCCAGCACAACCGAGATCACTAGCCCTTGCTCCTGCCTGAGGTTGCCTGGATACTGCTCTTTTGTTTTGGGGAGGGGGACTGATACCCACCTTGACTATATCAGTCAATTATTATTTGTAACGCGCTGCTAATCACTGTAATGGTATCCAGGCACAGGGCACAATCTAAAACCAGGTCTTGAGTCTCTTCCTGAAATACACCAGTGATTGTGATGTCCGGAGGGGGGAGGAATTCCAGGACTTAGCAGCAAAGTTGAAGAAGGAACAGCCACTGCGGTGGCTTCAGCCTATGTGTGAGGTCGGTGGAGGGTGAAGGAGGTGGAGCGAAGATCTCTGGATGGTTAGTGGAAGTTCAGGTGGTGGGTCATGTATACTGGTCCTTGGCCACTGTGGTGGCTTCAGCGTATGTGTGGTGTCCGTGTGAGGGTGAGGGAGGTGGAGTGAAGGTCTCTGGGTGGTTGGTGGAAGTTCAGGCAGTGCTCATGTATGCTGGTCCTTGGCCACTGCAGTCACTTCATCGTATGTGTGGTGTCTGTGTGAGGGAGGAGGATGTAGAGTGAAGGTCTCTGGATGGTTGGTGGAAGTGCAGGTGGTGAGTCATGTATACTGGTCCTTGGCCACTGTGGTGGCTTCAGCGTATGTGTGGTGTCTGTGTGAGGGTGAGGGAGGTGGAGTGAAGGTCTCTGGGTGGTTGGTGGAAGTTCAGGCAGTGCTCATGTATGCTGGTCCTTGGCCACTGCAGTCACTTCATCGTATGTGTGGTGTCTGTGTGAGGGAGGAGGATGTAGAGTGAAGGTCTCTGGATGGTTGGTGGAAGTGCAGGTGGTGAGTCATGTATACTGGTCCTTGGCCACCATGGTGGCTTCAGCGTTTGTGTGGTGTCTGTGTGAGGGTGATGGAGGTGGAGCGAAGGTCTCTGGGTGGTTGGTGGAAGTTCAGGCAGTGCTCATGTATGCTGGTCCTTGGCCACTGCAGTCACTTCATCGTATGTGTGGTGTCTGTGTGAGGGAGGAGGATGTAGAGTGAAGATCTCTGGATGGTTGGTAGAAGTGCAGGTGGTGAGTCATGTATACTGGTCCTTGGCCACCACGGTGGCTTCAGCGTTGGTGTGGTGTCTGTGTGAGGGTAATGGAGGTGGAGCGAAGGTCTCTGGGATGGTTGGTGGAAGTTCAGTTGGTGGGTCATGTTTGCTGGTCCTTGGCCACCGTGGTGGCTTCAGCGTATGTGTGAGTGAGTGAGTGAGTATAAGACTGGTAAAGTGCAGACTTTACCCAGGGGCATAAAGGCGCTGAGTGGGGTGTGTGAGGGCAAGGGAGGTGGAGTTGGAGTGAAGGTCTCTGGATGGTTGGTGGAAGTGCAGGCAGTGGCTCATGTATGCTGGTCCTTGGCCACCAGGGTGGCTTCAGCGTATGTGTGGTGTATGTGTGAGGGTGAGGGAGGTGGAGTGAAGATCTCTGGATGGTTGGTAGAAGTGCAGGTGGTGGCTCATGTATGCTGGTCCTTGGCCACCTCGGTGGCTTCAGTGTATGTTTGTTGTCTGTGTGAGGGTGAGGGAGATGGAGCAAAGGTTTCTGGGTGGTTTGTGGAAGTGCAGGCGGTGGGTCATATATGCTGGTCCTTGGCCAGCGCTGTGGCTTCAGCGTATGTGTGGTGTCTGTGTGAGGGTGAGGGAGGTGGAGCGAAGGTCTCTGGATGGTTGGTGGAAATTCAGGCGGTGGGTCATGTATGTTGGTCCTTGGCCACCACAGTGGCTTCAGAGTATGTGTGGTGTCTGTGTGAGGGTGAGAGGTGGAGGTGGAGGTGGAGTTAATGTCTTTCAATGGTTGGTGGAAGTGCAGGTGGTGGGTCATGTATGCTGGTCCTTAGCCACTGCGGTTGCTTCAGCGTATGTGTGGTGTCTGTGTGAGGGTGAGGAGGTGGAGCGAAGGTCTCTGGATGGTTGGTGGAAGTTCGAGTGGGGGGTTATGTATGCTGGTCCTTGGCCACTGTGGTGGCTTCAGCATATTTTTGTGGTGTCTGTGTGAGGGAGAGGGAGGTGGAGCGAAGATCTCTGGATGGTTGATGGAAGTTTAGTTTGGTGGGTCATGTATGCTGGTCCATTGCCACCGCGGTGCCTTCGGCGTATATGTGGTGTCTGTGTGAGGGCGAGGGAGGTGGAGTGAAGATCTCTAGATGGTTGGTGGAAGTTCAGGTGGTGGGTGTTAGACCTGGCACCTTGGCGTGAGTCTCCCTTCCACTTTTTGCTGATGTGCCTCCGATGTTTTGCTGGTTTTCCGATACTCAGGGCACTGCGCCACGGCTGATCCGCGCCGCAGTGCAAGTGCTCCCTACTGTAAATTGTACATACGATTGGTATCCCTGATTGGTGCATTGGATTTACTGTTAGTCCCTAGTAAAGCGCACGAGAGAGTGCCGGGGCTTGTAGATGCCAATACTGCTGGTGGGCCTGCAGCGCTGGTTGCGCCACCCACCGAAGCAGCCGTAAAGATGTGTCTGGGAACTGCGACCGCAGAACCCGCGTGCGGTCTCGTACTGTCACGCTAGCTGGGCAAGTGTCCCCACTTGCCAGCACCGACCCTTCCCTGGACTACATATTAGTCACCCCTATGGTAGGCCTGCGGGCAGGGTGCGTTGTAGGTGTAAGGTAGGACAAGCCTTGATGTGCGTGGCATGTCCTAGTAGTGACTTACCACAAAGACCGTATTTCACTACTGAAGGCTACCTGCTCCATTAGGCCAGACTGAGCTGCGAGGATTGTTACACCCTATAATCCCCGCAGGCTCAAGGAGCATGGTAGTGAGTCATGTTTAGTATGCCTGAACTCAGGATAATGAGATATTTCTTGTAGTCAAGTTTATTTTAGTATCCTGGGTTTGCAAATGCTACTTTTAAAAAGTTAGCATTTGCTTGCTTAACCATTTCAGCCGCCTCTGCTGGTATGTGTATCTGACTGTCTGGGATGTGTGAGTGACAGGGCTGGAGGGATGACAGGTGGTGAATGCGCAGATTACCCCTTAGTGGGAGGTAGGAGTGCCTCTTGACTCGAACTGTCACTGTGCTCGGCCACCACAATGCTGGCTCCACCCTCCTGGGGAGCGGCGGATGACTCTGCCGGCACCGGGCCCAGGAAGAGCGAAGCCCCCATCAACAAGGTACTCTGGCCACCCCTGTCCGGACAATGCTGGCTCCACCCCCTGTGGGGCGTCTGATGCGCCTGCCCCTCACACTGAAAGCAGAAGCCGGAGTACACCCGCCGGGGTACTCCAGAACTGAGAGTGGCTATGCAAAGGCCCCCCTGGCCTGCGAGAACAAAGGAATTGGCCTATAAAAGAAGGAGCCCTGCTCCTGGAAAATTAGATCCGGTTTGGGCCACAGAAGGACTCTGCCCTACGAGAAGGACCGTGAGAGACAAGGAAGGGTGCTGACTCTTGCCTGTGTCTGGTGCCTTGCTGCTGAAGGAGAGGAAGGCAAAAAGACTACGAAAAGACTTTTGCTCTACTTGTGCCAAACTCTGCTAAAGAGATCTCCAAGGGCTTGCAACTGAACTGCCCCCTGACCAGCGTCCCAGGACCAGTGGACGCTACCCCCTTGGAAGAAAGCGACTGCGGGTGCTGACCATCGCCGCAGCACTGACGGAGGAATCTCCTCTAAGGCTTCAACGTCCTCCCGACCACCGTGACCGGGGCCCAAAGCAATAGCGGAAGCAAAGTAAGGATCAGCCGCCGCTGGCCCGAACACCGTGACCGCAACTGCACCGGGAGCCCGAGAGCAAAGCAAAGGAGGACCCGTCCGGTCCGAGCTCTCGAGGTGACTGCATAGCGAGCAGTCACTCACCTGCAAAGACGGACAGTTGCCCTACGAGAATCCGCAAGGTCGGTAGCTTGCCCGACAGCCCAGTTGTGAGCCCACAGCTGCACCGGCACTTGGCTGGGTAAGTCCTGCACTTGGGGACCGTACTGCCACTTGCCACCACCGCACAGCCGCCGCCTCCAGGGTTGGAGCGGACGACGAGGAAAGGACCCTGCCGCCACAGAACACCGCTGCCCCGGATGACCAGTGACCTGCTCGGCTGAAGAGCCGCAACGATCAGCGACCCCGGGAAGGCAACGCGACGTGGGACAGATCCCCTGGAAGCCGCCGGCTCCACAAGAACTTTGAGTAACACCGGCCTACGGGCCGCAAGAGAACTGCTATAAGAACTGTGGTAACCCGAATCAAGTAACCTGCAACCGTTTTCATAAAGTATATTGACTGTATTCACAAGCCTGCTTAAAATCTATATAAAGATATATATTTTTATAGAATACAGTCTCGTCTCGTTGTGTGGTGGGTTGGTTGTAAAGGTGTACTGTTGCAAGTGTTTAACCCTATGTGCCCCAAAGATTAGCCTGCGACTGCTTAAGCCACACTACCTAGAGGGTAAGCAGAGGTTGTCTGGAAGGTAACCCTCAGCCCTGACGAGGAAGAGAGAGTCCCTGCTTGTCGCTAGTGCTACACTGCGCCAACTAGAGCCTCCCCCTTCCTACATTGGACACAGCGGTGAGGATTTCGAATTTACACTGGCGATAGTTATACCTGAGCTTCGGACCACTACACAAGGATTACGGTACAGTTACTAAACCACAGACTTTGCCTTTTGAATTTTGCCGAAAGAAGATTCCGAGTGCAGACGCCATGCCGGGCACAAAGAGCCTGGATGGAGCGGAGTCCACAACCTCTGAGGTGTTGGAGGTGGAGTGGGACGCCGCAAAGCTGGATAAATACACCAGAGTTGAACTGAAGTTTTTCTGTAGGAAACTCAAAGTTCCGCACGCTGGCTGCAAAAACAAGCCGGAGCTCTACAAGGCCCTGAAAGCCTGGGTGGAGTCCAGAAAGACCCCGGAAGAGCAAGACGTCCTCGCCGAGCAGAATACGACGGAGGAGCAAAATGCGCTTGGGGATCTGATCGATCTAGAAAGGCAAGACAGAGAGCACAGCTTGGGTAAAGGCCTGTCGCCAGAGGAGCTGGCGGACAGGAAGGAAACCCGGAATCACGAGAGAAAGTTGGCAGAAATGAAAATCCAGCTGTAGCTTGAAACCAAAAGAATGGCGCTGGAAGAGCGAAAGCACCAGATGGATTACGAGGTGAAAATGAGGGAGATAAGTCTCAAGGAGAGAGGCTTGGATCGTCCTCCCTCTGGTGGCAGCACATCGCCAGTGCAGGTAGAGTCAAGAGTGCACATCCCGAAGGACGTAGTTAAGGAGTTCTTTAAGGGGGATGACATAGGACAGTGGTTTAGGGCATACGAGGTAGCCATGTCCTCCCACCGGGTCCCTGACAAGGATTGGGGAGCGGGGTTGTGGGGAAGGTTCCTTAGCGAAGGGAGAGATACCTTACTAGATTTGCCCGTTGAGAATCAGAGATCCTATGCCCACATGAAAGAAGCTTTATTAAACAGGTACGGGCTTACCCCTGAAATGTATAGACAGAAGTTTAGGGGATGTACTAAGCGGCCTGGGAATACGTATGTGGAGTATGTGACTTACTTTTGCAGAGCACTGGATGGTTGGGTGAAAGGTAACAAAGTTAATGATTTTCAAGGTCTCTTTGATTTAATTGCATGGGAGCACTTGTCTGATCACTGTTTTCCTGAGTTACGCCAACACCTGATCGATAGCAAGCTGTCCAACCCGAGGAAGCTTGCTGAGGAGGCGGACCGCTGGCTCAGCACCAGGGTCCACAAGGGTCCCGTGGGAGATTCCGCCAAGAGTGGGCAGGGTCCCCAGACGAAGAGTGGGGGGGACAAGGGGGGAAAACAGAAAGGGTTCCAAAAAGGCCCCCAAAGTAGTTCCCAAGGGAATCCGCAGCAGGGTTCTCAGCCTCCCCAACCCCCGAAGCAGAATGGGGCCCGACAGGTAAACCTGTTCCAAAGGGGCCCTTCAATTGTTTCAAATGTGGCGAGCCTGGGCACATATCCAGTGACCCCAAGTGTCGCCTATTTGGAAAACCTGCACCCACTGGTGCTCCGCCCCGACAAGTGACTAGCGTTCACCTAGGAGAAGAAATGATGGTCCCGGGGGGTGGAGATCCCGTTCACATGACCCTAGTCTCGCTAGGAGACAGTGAGATGATCCCGACAAACTACCTGCCCTCTAACACTAAGAAATATGGGCAGGTGGTGATCATCAATGGTAAGGAAGCTGAGGCTCTTAGAGACACAGGAGCCAGTGTGACTGCAGTGAGGCAGCACCTGGTGTCTCAAGAGCAGGTTGTACCCCATGCCTACTGTAGGGTTATCAACGCTGATAATTCTGAGAGTCAGTGTCCGATGGCTCAAGTTCCCTTCGAGTGGGGGGGCGTCTCTGGTACTCTGCAGGTCTGTGTGAGAAAAACCATGCCTGTTGACTGTTTGCTAGGGAACGACTTGGAGCACTCCCCTTGGGAAAAGGTGGAGAAAGCGACTCACCTGCGGATGGTGGGTCTGCCTGACTGGGCGTGCGTGACCACCCGGTCGATGGCAGCCAGTAAGGGTGATCGAGAGGTCCTGGGGCCTGATGGAGAGGCCCAGGAACCGGCCTTAGGGAGAAGGCGCAGGGGGCGCGGGAAACCGGCCCCTGGAGTTCCTACGGTCCAGGAGGAGGCAGACCTTGAGGGGGATGCCCTGGAGCCTACGGGGGAACAGATCGCCGAACTGGGGGACCTGCCTGAGCTGACCCATTGGCAGCAAGAAGGAGGACCCTCCAGGGAGGAATTCTGCAGGGAGCAGAAAGAATGCCCTTCTCTCATGGGTATGCGGCAGCAGGCTGCAGACCAGGCCAATGGTGTTCAGGCCAAAACACATTACGTGTACTGGGAGAACGACCTCCTGTATTCGGAGCCTAAGGCTGCTGAACCTGGGTCAGCCCGTGTGCTGGTGGTACCCCAGAAATTCAGAGCCTTCCTACTGGGTCTGGCTCACGATGTGCCTTTAGCAGGACATTTGGGGATGGACAAGACCTATGACAGGCTTGTCACCCACTTCTACTGGCCCCAAATGCATAAAGGCTCAGACGCTTATTGCAGAACCTGTCCGACTTGCCAGGCAAGTGGGAAGACGGGAGGGAAGAACAAGGCTCCCCTCCAACCCTTCCCTGTGGTCGGTACGCCATTCCAGCGAGTGGGTATTGACATCGTTGGGCCTCTGGACCCCAAGAAAGCCATGGGCAACAGGTTCATCCTGGTCTTGGTGGACCATGCCACCCGGTACCCTGAAGCCATCCCTCTGAGGACAGTAACGGCTCCCGTGGTGGGGCGTGCACTGATGGGAATTTTCTCACGAGTAGGATTCCCTCTAGAGGTGGTGAGCGACAGGGGGACCAACTTCATATCGAAATATATGAAGTCCCTTTGGCAGGAGTGTGGCGTAACGTACAAGTTCACCACACCCTACCACCCCCAAGGTAACGGGTTGGTTGAAAGATTCAACCGAACCCTCAAAGGCATGATCATGGGCCTGGAAGGTCCGATGAGGCGTAAGTGGGACGTCCTCTTGCCATGCCTGCTTTTTGCATATCACGAGGTACCACAGAAGTCCCTAGGGTTCAGCCCCTTTGAACTGCTGTACGGTCACCCCGTGAGAGGACCACTGAGTTTGGTAAAGGAAGGCTGGGAGCAATCTCCCAGGAAACCTCCCCAGAATGTATATAGCTACATGCTGGCCTTCAGAAACCAAACCAGGCGCTTCAGACAACTTGCCGAGGCAAATCTGGAAGCGAGCCAGGAGGAAATGAAGGTGTGGTACGATCAGAATGCCACTCTGGTCGAGCTTCAGCCTGGACAGGAGGTGTATGTCTTGGCCCCAGTGGAGCCCTGTGCCCTTCATGATAAGTGGACAGGACCATTTGAGGTTGTGGAGCGCAAGAGCCCCGTGACATACTTGGTGGACATGAAGACGCCCAGGAACCCTTTGCGGGTCCTACATGTCAACCGCCTCAAGCCCCACTTGCGAAGGTCCGAAGTGGGCATGTTGTTGGCAACCGATGACAGAATGGAGGAGGAGTCGGAGCCTCTTCCTGACCTCTTGGTGGCCTGTGAGAAGGATGGGTCAGTGGATGGAGTTAACCTCTCACCCTCCCTGACCGCCGAACAACAGGAGGACTGCCGCCAGTTGCTGGGGCAGTTTCCAGACCTGTTCTCCCTGGTTCCGAGTGTCACAGATTGGTGCGTCCATGATGTGGACACTGGAGACAGCTTACCGGTGAAGCATAAGGCTTACCGGGTAACTGACAGGGTACGGGCCTGCATCAAGGAGGAGGTCTCCAAGATGCTTACCCTCGGAGTGGTTGAGTCTTCCAGCAGTCCTTGGTCCAGCCCCGTGGTCTTGGTGCCGAAGGCTGCTGCGCCGGGAGCCACACCCGAACTCCGGTTCTGTGTGGACTACAGAGGACTCAATTCAGTCACGAAGACTGACGCGCACCCCATCCCCAGAGCTGACGAGCTCATTGATCGGCTAGGGGCTGCCCGGTTCCTCAGCACGTTTGATTTAACGTCTGGGTACTGGCAGATCGCCTTGACCGATGGGGCAAAGGAGAGGTCGGCATTCTCTACACCCGATGGGCATTTCCAGTTCCGGGTTATGCCATTTGGAATGAAGAATGCCCCTGCCACCTTTCAGAGATTGGTCAACCAGGTGTTGGCTGGACTGGACGAGTTCAGTGCCGCCTACCTGGATGACATTGCGGTGTTCAGCGGCACCTGGCCCGAACACCTGCGACACCTCTGGGAAGTGTTGATGGCCCTGCGCAGAGCAGGCCTCACAATCAAGGCAAGCAAGTGCCAGATTGGGCAGGGTTCAGTGGTGTACTTGGGACACCAAGTTGGGAGTGGCAAGGTAGCCCCCTTGCAGCCCAAAATCGAAACCATCCTGGCTTGGGAACCCCCCAAGACCCAGACTGCAGTGAGAGCCTTCCTGGGGCTCACTGGGTATTACAGGAGGTTTGTCAAGGGCTATGGCACGATCGTGACCCCCTTGACGGAGCTGACTTCGAAAAAGCAGCCCAGGAATGTGATTTGGACTGACACCTGTCAGAAGGCTTTCGACACCCTGAAGACTGCCATGTGCACGGCGCCCGATTTCTCCAAAGAGTTCATTGTGCAAACAGACGCTTCAGAGCATGGTGTAGGGGCTGTTCTTTCACAGATGACTGAGGAGGGCTTTGACCAACCCGTAGCCTTCATAAGTCGGAGGTTACTTCCACGGGAAAGTAGGTGGAGTGCAATAGAGCGTGAAGCATTTGCTGTGGTCTGGGCGCTGAAGAAGCTAAGGCCCTACTTGTTTGGGTCTCACTTCCGAGTTCAGACGGACCACAGGCCCCTCAGATGGTTGATGCAAATGAGGGGTGAGAACCCGAAACTGTTGAGGTGGTCCATTTCTCTACAGAGTATGGACTTTACGGTGGAACACCGCCCTGGCACCGATCACGCCAACGCTGACTGTCTGTCCAGATTTTTCCGCCTTAGTGATGTGGAACTCCCTGGGGAAGGGTAGTTCCTCCCACATTTCAGCTGGAGGGGACACATGTTAGACCTGGCACCTTGGCGTGAGTCTCCCTTCCACTTTTTGCTGATGTGCCTCCGATGTTTTGCTGGTTTTCCGATACTCAGGGCACTGCGCCACGGCTGATCCGTGCCGCAGTGCAAGTGCTCCCTACTGTAAATTGTACATACGATTGGTATCCCTGATTGGTGCATTGGATTTACTGTTAGTCCCTAGTAAAGCGCACGAGAGAGTGCCGGGGCTTGTAGATGCCAATACTGCTGGTGGGCCTGCAGCGCTGGTTGCGCCACCCACCGAAGCAACCGTAAAGATGTGTCTGGGAACTGCGACCGCAGAACCCGCGTGCGGTCTCGTACTGTCACGCTAGCTGGGCAAGTGTTCCCACTTGCCAGCACCGACCCTTCCCTTGACTACATATTACTCACCCCTATGGTAGGCCTGCGGGCAGGGTGCGTTGTAGGTGTAAGGTAGGACAAGCCTTGATGTGCGTGGCATGTCCTAGTAGTGACTTACCACAAAGACCGTATTTCACTACTGAAGGCTACCTGCTCCATTAGGCCAGACTGAGCTGCGAGGATTGTTACACCCTATAATCCCCGCAGGCTCAAGGAGCATGGTAGTGAGTCATGTTTAGTATGCCTGAACTCAGGATAATGAGATATTTCTTGTAGTCAAGTTTATTTTAGTATCCTGGGTTTGCAAATGCTACTTTTAAAAAGTTAGCATTTGCTTGCTTAACCATTTCAGCCGCCTCTGCTGGTATGTGTATCTGACTGTCTGGGATGTGTGAGTGACAGGGCTGGAGGGATGACAGGTGGTGAATGCGCAGATTACCCCTTAGTGGGAGGTAGGAGTGCCTCTTGACTCGAACTGTCACTGTGCTCGGCCACCACAATGCTGGCTCCACCCTCCTGGGGAGCGGCGGATGACTCTGCCGGCACCGGGCCCAGGAAGGGCGAAGCCCCCATCAACAAGGTACTCTGGCCACCCCTGTCCGGACAATGCTGGCTCCACCCCCTGTGGGGCATCTGATGCGCCTGCCCCTCACACTGAAAGCAGAAGCCGGAGTACACCCGCCGGGGTACTCCAGAACTGAGAGTGGCTATGCAAAGGCCCCCCTGGCCTGCGAGAACAAAGGAATTGGCCTATAAAAGAAGGAGCCCTGCTCCTGGAAAATTAGATCCGGTTTGGGCCACAGAAGGACTCTGCCCTACGAGAAGGACCGTGAGAGACAAGGAAGGGTGCTGACTCTTGCCTGTGTCTGGTGCCTTGCTGCTGAAGGAGAGGAAGGCAAAAAGACTACGAAAAGACTTTTGCTCTACTTGTGCCAAACTCTGCTAAAGAGATCTCCAAGGGCTTGCAACTGAACTTGCTCCCTGACCAGCGTCCCAGGACCAGTGGACGCTACCCCCTTGGAAGAAAGCGACTGCGGGTGCTGACCATCGCCGCAGCACTGACGGAGGAATCTCCTCTAAGGCTTCAACGTCCTCCCGACCACCGTGACCGGGGCCCAAAGCAATAGCGGAAGCAAAGTAAGGATCAGCCGCCGCTGGCCCGAACACCGTGACCGCAACTGCACCGGGAGCCCGAGAGCAAAGCAAAGGAGGACCCGTCCGGTCCGAGCTCTCGAGGTGACTGCATAGCGAGCAGTCACTCACCTGCAAAGACAGACAGTTGCCCTACGAGAATCCGCAAGGTCGGTAGCTTGCCCGACAGCCCAGTTGTGAGCCCACAGCTGCACCGGCACTTGGCTGGGTAGGTCCTGCACTTGGGGACCGTACTGCCACTTGCCACCACCGCACAGCCGCCGCCTCCAGGGTTGGAGCGGACGACGAGGAAAGGACCCTGCCGCCACAGAACACCGCTGCCCCGGATGACCAGTGACCTGCTCGGCTGAAGAGCCGCAACGATCAGCGACCCCGGGAAGGCAACGCGACGTGGGACAGATCCCCTGGAAGCCGCCGGCTCCACAAGAACTTTGAGTAACACCGGCCTACGGGCCGCAAGAGAACTGCTATAAGAACTGTGGTAACCCGAATCAAGTAACCTGCAACCGTTTTCATAAAGTATATTGACTGTATTCACAAGCCTGCTTAAAATCTATATAAAGATATATATTTTTATAGAATACAGTCTCGTCTCGTTGTGTGGTGGGTTGGTTGTAAAGGTGTACTGTTGCAAGTGTTTAACCCTATGTGCCCCAAAGATTAGCCTGCGACTGCTTAAGCCACACTACCTACAGGGTAAGCAGAGGTTGTCTGGAAGGTAACCCTCAGCCCTGACGAGGAAGAGAGAGTCCCTGCTTGTCGCTAGTGCTACACTGCGCCAACTAGAGCCTCCCCCTTCCTACAGTGGGTCATTTATGTATGCTGGTCCTTGGCCACCGCGGTGGCTTCAGCTTATTTGTGTGGTATCTGTGTTAGGGAGAGGGAGGTGGAGCAAAATTCTCTGGGTGGTTGGTGGAAGTTCAGGCGGTGGGCCATGTATGCTGGTCCTTGCCCACCGCAGTGGCTTCAGCGTATGTGTGGTGTCTGTGTGAGGGCAAAGGGAGGTGTAGGTGCAGTGAAGGTCTCTGGATAGTTGGTGGAAGTGCAGGCGGTGAGTCATGTATACTGGTCCTTGGCCACCACGGTGGCTTCAGCGTTTGTGTGGGGTCTGTGTGAGGGCGAGGGAGGTTGAGCGAAGATCTCTGGATGGTTGGTGGAAGCTCAGATGGTGGGTCATGTATGTTGGTCCTTGCTCACTGCGGTGGCTTCAGCGTATGTGTGGTATCTGTTGGAGGGTGAGGGTGAGGGATGTGGAGCGAAGCTCTCTGGGTGGTTCGTGGAAGTTCAGGCGCTCGGTCATGTATGCTGGTCCTTGGCCATCGTGGTGTCTTCAGCATATGTGTGATGTCTGTGTGAGGGTGAGGGAGGTGGAGCAAAGGTCTCTGGATGGTTGGTGGAAGTGCAGGCGCAGGGTAATATATGCTGGTCCTTGGCCACTGTGGTGGCTTCAGTGTATGTGTGGGTTCTGTGTGAGTGTGAGGGAGGTGGAGGGAAGATCTCTGGATGTTTGGTGGAAGTTCAGGTGGTGGGTCATGTATGCCGGTCCTTACCCACTGTGGTGGCTTCAGCGTATGTGTGGTGTCTGTGAGGGTGAGGGTTAGGTAGGTGGAGCAAAACTCTCTGGGTGATTGGTGAAAGTTCAGGCGGTGGATCATGTATGCTGGTCCTTGCCCACTGCGGTGGCTTCAGCGTATGTGTGGTGTCTGTGTGAGGGAAAGGGAGGTGTAGGTGGAGTGAAGGTCTCTGGATGGTGGGTGAAAGTTCAGGTGGTGAGTCATGTATGCTGGTCCGTCGCCACCGTGGTGGCTTCAGCATATGAGTGGGGTCTGTGTGAAGGCGAGGGAGGTTGAGCGAAGATCTCTGGATGGTTGGTAGAAGGCCAGATGGTGGGTCATGTATGCTGGTCCTTTCTCACCGCGGTGGCTTCAGCGTATGTGTGGTGTCTGTGGGAGGTGAGGGTGAGGGATGTGGAGCGAAGCTCTCTGGGTGGTTCGTGGAAGTTCAGGCGGTGGGTCATGTATGCTGGTCCTTGGTCACTGCATTGGCTTCAGCATATGTGTGATGTTTGTGTGAAGGTGAGGGAGGTGGAGCAAAGGTCTCTGGATGGTTGGTGGAAGTGTAGGCGGTGGGTCATGTATGCTGGTCCTTGGCCACTGTGGTGGCTTCAGTGTATGTGTGGGTTCTGTGTGAGGGCGAGGGAGGTGGAGCGAAGATCTCTGGATGGTTGGTGGAAGTGTAGGCGGTGGGTCATGTATGCTGGTCCTTGGCCACCATGGTGGCTTCAGCGTATGTGTGGTGTCTGTGTGAGGGCGATGGATGTGGAGGTTAAGTGAAAGTCTCTGGATGGTTGGTGGAAGTTAGGCTGGTGGGTCATGTATGCTGGTCCTCGGCCACCACGGTGGCTTCAGCTTATGTGTGGTGTCCGTCTGAGGGTGAGGGAGGTGGGGCGAAGGTCTCTGGATGGTTGGAGGTAGTTCACGCGGTGGGTCATGTATGCTGGTCCTTGGCCACCGCGATGGCTTCAGCATATACGTAGTGTCTTTGTGAGGGTGAGGGAGGTGGAGTGAAGCTCTCTGGAAGTGCAGGCGGTGGGTCATGTATGCTAGTCCTTGGCCACCACAGTTGCTTCAGCGTATATGTGGGTCTGTGTGCGAGCGAGGGAGGGGGAGCGAAGATCTCTGGATGATTGGTGGAAGTTCAGGTGGTGGGTTATGTATGCTGGTCCTTGCTCACTGCGATGGCTTCAGCGTATGTGTGGTATCTGTGGGAGGGTGAGGGTGAGGGATGTGGAGCGAAGCACTCTGGGTGGTTCGTGGAAGTTCAGGCGCTCGGTCATGTATGCTGGTCCTTGGCCATTGTGGTGGCTTCAGCATATGTGTGGGGTCTGTGTGAGGCAAGGGAGGTGGAGCAAAGGTCTCTGGATGGTTGGTGGAAGTTCAGGTGGTGGGTCATGTATGCTGGTCCTAGGCCTGTGCGGTGGCTTCAGTGTATATATGGTGTCTGTGTGAGGGTGAGGGTGAGGGAGGTGGAGTGAAGGTCTCTAGATGGTTGGTGGAAGTGCAGGCGGTGGCTCATGTATGCGGTCATTGGCCACCACGGTGGCTTCAGCGTATGTGTGGTGTTTGTGGTAGGGTGAGGGAGGTGGAGGTGGATTGAAGGTCTCTGGATGGTTGGTGGAAGTGCAGGTGGTGGGTCATGTATGCTGGTCCTTGGCCACCGCAGTGACTTCAGCGTATGTGTGGGGTCTGTGTGAGGGTAGGGGAGGTGAAGCAAAGGTCTCTGGATGGTGGTGGAAGTGCAGGCGGTGGGTCATGTATACTGGTCCTTGGCCATCGCGGTGGCTTCAGCGTATGTGTGGGGTCTGTGTGAGGGCGAGCGAGTCGGAGCGAAGATCTCTGGAAAGTTGGTGGAAGTTCAGGTGGTGGGTCATGTATGCTGGTCCTTGCCCACCGCAGTGGCTTCAGAGTATATGTGGTGTCTGTGTGAGGGTGAGGGAAGTGGAGGTGGAGCGAAGCTCTCTGGGTGGTTGGTAGATCAGGCTTTGGGTCATGTATGATGTTCCTTGGCCACCACAGTGGCTTCAGCGTATGTGTGGTGTCTGTGTGAGAGCGAGGGAGATGGAGTGAAGTTCTCTGGATGGTTGGTGGAAGATCAGGCGGTGGGTCATGTATGCTGGTCCTTGGTCGTGGCGGATCTTGTAGGAAAGCATCAATATCTTGAATTGACATATTTTCTGGACAGGGAGCCAGTGGAGGTTCTTCATCACTAACACGCTGTCTGATTTCATTTCACAGTACATTCGGTGAAGTGCTACACGTGCGTGCACAAGCCCAGCAATGACGAATGTTTGAGTTCTGCTGATTGCCCTACAGGATACAACGCCTGTGAAACCTACATCCAACTGAACAATCCAGGACCAGGTAAGGGTTGGGAAGGAGCCCACAAGGCTTTTCAGGTCTGAGTAATACATCTTTAACAGCTTGAGATGGTGCCATGCCAGAAATGTCTCATAGTTCTCTAAGAATAAGGATGTGTCTTGTCCTGAGGAGGCCACTGGGACCCTGCACTGTAGAATTCTCCCAGGTCACCCTCAGAAATAGAACATATGTGCGAGTGAGTGTGCCAGAAATGGGGGATGCACATCTTCCTCTTGTTGAATGCCTATTGGCAGTAGGAGAAGGCTAGTGAAATACCCGGGCAATCACTGAAAGCACACCCGTTGCTTTTATATTGATGAATACATGATGGGTACTGGCAGCCAAGAACGTCTTCCAAGCAGGTGTCTGGAAGAACCATTCCTCCTTCGCTTCGTTGGACAAAGAACTTTAAACACAAAGGACCTACAGCTGATGTAATGTGTAAAACTAGCAATAAAAAACACAGGAACTATTTACAAGGACACAAAATACAATGCATCCTCTCCCATCACAATCACTGAAAGATGACTAGTCACATCTACCTTGTTAGTTTCTTCACCCTCTTCAAATCATATCCAACATTAATCAGAACTGTCCACTACCTCTTGGCTAGCACGCACATGATCTTTCCACTACCTCTTGTCTGGCACATGCATGATCTTTCAACTACCTCCTGTCTGACAGGCTCCTCATCTTTCCATTACCTCTTGTCTGGCACATGCATAATCTTTCAACTACCTCTTGTCTGGCAGGCTCATCATCTTTCCATTACCTCTTGTCTGGCACATGCATGATCTTTCAACTACCTCTTGTCTGGCACATGCATGATCTTTCCACTACCTCTTGTCTGGCACACACATGATCTTTCCACTACCTCTTGTCTGGCACACGCATGATCTTTCTACTACCTCTTGTCTGGCACATGCATGATGTTTCCTCTACCCCATGTCTGGAAGACTCATGACCTTTCCAATACCTCTTGTCTGGAACACACATGATCTTTCCACTAACTCTTGACTTGCAGGCTCATGATCTTTCCACTACCTCTTTTCTGGCAGGCTCATGATCTTTCTGCTACCTCTTGTCTGGCACACGTATGATCTTTCCACTACCTCTTGCCTGTCACACTCAGGATCTTTCCACTTACTCTTGTCTGGCACGCTCATGATCTTTCCACTTCCTTTTGTCTGGCAGGCTCATGATCTTTCCTCTACCTCTTGTCTGGCACGCTCATGATCTTTCCACTATCATGATCTTTCCACTACCTCTTGTCTGGCACGCTCATGATCTTTCCACTACCTCTTGTCTGGCACACACATGATCTTTCCACTTCCTCTTGTCTGGCACGCTCATGATCTTTCCACTACCTCTTGTCTGGCACGCTCATGATCTTTCCACTTCTTCTTGTCTGGCACGCTCATGATATTTCCACTACCTCTTGTCTGGCACTCGCATGATCTTTCCATTTCCTTTTGTCTGGCCAACGCATGATCTTTCCACTTCCTCTTGTCTGGCACGCTCATGATCTTTCCACTTCCTTTTGTCTGGCACACGCCTGATCTTTCCACTTCCTCTTGTCTGGCACGCTCATGATATTTCCTCTACCTCTTGTCTGGCACGCTCATGATCTTTCCTCTACCTCTTGTCTGTCATACACATGATCTTTCCACTTCTTCTTGTCTGGAATGCTCATGATCTTTCCTCTACCTCTTCTCTGGCAGGCTTATGCTCTTTCCACTACCTCTTGTCTGGCACACGCATGATCTTTCCACTTCCTTTAATCTGTCTGGCTCATGATCTTTCCACTTCCTCTGGTCTGGCATGCTCATTATCTTAACACTACCTCTTCTCTGTCAGGATCATGATCTTTCCACTACCTCTTGTCTGGTATGCTTATGATCTTTAAACTTCCTCTTCTCTGGCAGGCTGATGATATTTCCACTACCTCGTGTCTGGCATGAACATGATCTTTCCACTACCTCTTCTCTGGCAGGCTTATAATCTTTCCACTACCTCTTGTCTAACACACGCAGATCTTTCCACTTCCTTTAATCTGGCAGGCTCATGATATTTCCACTTCCTCTGGTCTGGCATGCTCATTATCTTTCCACTACCTCTTCTCTATCAGGCTCATGATCTTTCCACTACCTCTTGTCTGGCACACACCTCATCTTTCCACTACATCTTGTATGGCAGGCTCATGATCTTTCCACTACCTCTTGTCTGGCATGCTCATGATCTCACCATTTCCTTTAGTCTGGCACACGCATGATCTTTCCCCTAACTCTAGTCTGGCAGGCTCATGATCTTTCCGCTACCTCTTGTCTAGCACACGCCTGATCTTCCCATGACCTCTTGTCTGACACGTGCATAATCTTTCTAATTCCTCTTGTATGGCAGGCTCGTAATCTTTCCACTACCTCTTGTCTGGCACTCACATGAACTTTTCACTTCCTCTTATCTGGCACATGCACAATTTTTCTACTACCTCTTCTCTGTCAGGCTCGTGATCTTTCCACTACCTCTTGTCTGGCACACGCATGATCTTTCCACTACCTCTTGTCTGGCATGCT
This sequence comes from Lissotriton vulgaris, assembly GCF_964263255.1. Classification (NCBI taxonomy): domain Eukaryota; kingdom Metazoa; phylum Chordata; class Amphibia; order Caudata; family Salamandridae; genus Lissotriton; species Lissotriton vulgaris. Next base: position 44,191 of record NW_028246765.1, on the reverse strand, counting down.
CATGATCTTTAAACTTCCTCTTATCTGGCAGGCTGATGATATTTCCACTACCTCGTGTCTTGCATGAACATGATCTTTCCACTACCTCTTCTCTGGCAGGCTTATGATCTTTCCACTACCTCTTGTCTGGCACACGCAGATCTTTCCACTTCCTTTAATCTGGCAGGCTCATGATCTTTCCACTTCCTCTGGTCTGGCATGCTCATTATCTTTCCACTACCTCTTCTCTATCAGGCTCATGATCTTTCCACTACCTCTTGTCTGGTACATGCCTGATCTTTACATTACGTCTTGTCTGACGCATGCATGATCTTACCACTTCCTCTTGTCAGGCAGGCTCATAATCTTTCCACTACCTCTTGTCTGGCACTCACATTTATTTATTTTTATTTTATTACACTTATATCGTGCAACAGCTACCCGCAGTGGGTTTCCCGGCGCAAGGGATAGACTCAAGAAGGAACAACAGACCAATTAGAACAGCACCATAGATCGAACTCGAGCAGCAAGAACTTTAAAAAAGAAAAGTTTTCAGTTTTTTTCTGAAGATAAAAAGGTTTGTTTCAGTTTCAGAGAGGTAGGTAACGCGTTCCAGTATTTAGGACCTAGATGAGAAAAGGTCCGTCCCCCCATCCTAGCAAGCTTGAATCGTGGAACAACAAAGTCGCAGTTGAAAGAAGATCTAAGTGTGCGACTAGGTTTGTAAAGTTGGACCAGACTTTGTAAATACTTTGGGGCTGAGCCCTGCTTGATTTTAAAAAGATAGCAAATGAGGGGAGGAGCTTCGCCGGCGATCAAGATGGCCGCGTGAGCTCGGAGCTCCGAAGACCTCCCGATCCTCCGCAATAATCCTGATGCCTATCCTGTCCCACAATTGTGGGAATCGATTGCTGAGTGGGTCCTGATGCGGCGCCCGCTTTCGGAGTGAAAATCGGACATTCCTAGACCCCGTTAGCTCGACGGGCCTTGGTGGCTCCGCCCGCGATGCTGGTCTATTGCTGGGGTGCGCAGCGGTGTTCCCATGTGGATGCTTCTTTGTCTGAGCCAGGACCCTGCGGTGTTTGACTCCGGTATTTGAACGCCCTGATACTCGGCCGGTGTATCGGACCCTGGTACCATCATCGGGTGTGTGGCGCACCTCCCACTGGACTTCTTGGTCCCTGTTGGTCCCTGTTGATCATCTTGTCGGTCGAGCCAACATGGCGGGCAGAGGGGACCTGGACAAAGGCAAGCCCCAGCGGGTCAACAGAAAACTGTCCCAGTCCCAATCTACCTTCCCAGAGCGCTTCTCCCAGTCGAAGGGCTCGCCGGTCCTGGCTGGCCGTCCTAAAGACCCGACTAGTGATCGATCACCGGAGGACTCTGAGGTGACGCTCCGGGACGTTATGGGAGCAATCACGGGAGTGCAATCAGAAATGCATACTCTCCGAGAAGAACTGTCCAGCAAGGTCGACTCCCTGAAGATTGAGTTGAACCTCATCAGAACTGACCTCGGGAAAACCAACGACCGGGTCAAATCGCTGGACCTCAAGACGACTAGCCTGATCACCGATGTTTCGGATATACAGACGGAGGTGCGGGACCTGAAGCTGGCGAACGGTATGCTGGCGCGCCGGCTGGACGATTTCGAAGGCCGTGCACGACGCCAGAATGTCCGCATTACTGGGGTCCCGGAGAAGGCCGAGGAGGACTCGGTGGAACTTTTCGTGGAGGACCTGGTGCTTAAGAACTTGATGCCCGGGGGCTTGAGTAAGTTCTTCTCAGTGGAGCGGGCTCACAGGATACCGGGGGGACCGCCGAAGTCGGGCGCCTTCCCTCGCCCTATTATCGCACGGCTCTTTAACTTTAGGGACAGAGACGCTATCCTGCAGGCATCGAGGACCGCGGGCCCTCTGCGTTTCCAAAACTCCGAAGTTAACTTCTTTCCGGACTTCACCCAGGCCGTGCAGAAAAAACGTCAGAGTTTTACTGGGGTGAAACGGCGACTGAGGGAAATGGGCCTGCGGTACTCCATGCTCTACCCAGCCAAGCTTCGGATTGAACGTGACCACCGGACCTTGTTTTTTGACTTTCCAGATGAGGTGGGACACTGGCTGGACACCCTTCCCCAGGAGCGACAAGAACCGGCTGACCAGACGGAGGAGGCCACCGGAGGCGCGGAAGCACGGGAGTGATGGTTTTCAGTATGACTTTCTGCTAGCTGGGTGACCGTATGGGACCTCTACTTCAGACATTGCTGCTATTGGTTTTGACTCTTTTTGTCATTAATATGGGGGATGACGGGGGGCGATAGGATGTCTCCTTTCTCCTCTGTAGACTTCTTGTAGATTAGTTAAGGGGCGACAGGCACACTGCTAGTTGGGGTGGATTATAGTCTGATGCAGGGGTGCAGGGTGGGGGGTAGTTGGGGTGTGATTTTTCAACTTCTTTTTCTGTCTTCTTCTTTGTTCTGGCTGAGGGTTCCTTGGATTGTTATGTCGTTGTGGTGGGCGCCATTGCGGGGGGTGGGGAGGGGGTGGAGCTTCCTTGACGATGGGGGGTAAATCTTTAAACTTGTTGAGCTGGAATGTCAACGGGTTGGGGGACCGCATTAAGAGGGGTGTTGTGTTGCAGATGCTTAAACGTTATTCGCCTGATGTCATTTTCCTGCAGGAGACCCATCTAGTGGGACACACTTGTAAAGCACTGAGCAGACGTGGATTCAAAATGGTGGCACACTCAGGGTTCTCTTCGGGCTCACGAGGGGTGGGCATCATGGTGCGCATGTCCCTCCCGCTGGAGGTGGAGTCAGTGACTGCGGATGAGAGAGGCAGATACGTGGCTGTGGTGGGTAAATGGGAGGGCCGTACTCTGGTTTTGGTTTCAGTTTACATTCCCCCGGGGTTACAGGAAACTACTTTTAGGGACCTAGCTGCCGCCATTTTGGGTCTCCCCGAGGGCTTGTTGTTGGTGGGTGGGGACTTCAACTCTGTCGTGTCCGGAACCCTGGACCGCTTCCCATCCAGAGACCTGCGCCCTTCCCAATCCTGGTTGCCTGACTTTCTGGGTTCAATGGGGATGGTCGATTGCTGGCGGTTGATGCACCCCTCCCAGCGACAGTACACGTTTCTCTCCGGCGCCCATGGTAGCCTGTCCAGGATAGACTACGTTCTCACCCCGGCAGCCCAGGCGCAGTCCGTATCCACGGCGCGTCTTCTGGCTAGGGGTATCTCGGACCATTCCCCAGTTTGGGTTTCTTTTGATTTCCAGATCCCCGCATCCTCGCGAGTGGCTCCCATTAACCCGTGGTACTTCCGTGACCCGAAGTCCAGGTCGCTACTGACCAAAGCAATGGATAGGTACTTTGCCGAGAACACCGGCTCAGTTGACTCAGCCGTCTCCCTCTGGGAGGCTTTCAAGACCGTACTGCGCGGCGAGGCCTTCTCCTTGATTGCGGAGGCCCGCCGCCGGCGGGATGAGGATGTTGTTCGGCTGGAATCCGACCTTGCTGAGCTAAACTCCCAATTGGAGCTAGATCCCTCTCCCGAACTGCTTCACACGCTCTCTCTTAAACAGTCAGAGCTCCGCGCGACTGCCACGGATGCGGCGAAAGCCCTGAGTAGGGAGCAACAAGGTAGGATATACGACGCGGGGGACAAGGCTGGTAAGCTCTTGGCGTGGCTAGAAAGAAGGGAGCTCGCGTCCCGAGTGGTCCCAGAGTTGGTGGGAGCGGATGGCGTCATCTTGACCGACCCGGCCGCGATAGTTGGATCCTTCGCGGACTACTTCGAGGAGGTCTACGCCTCGGCGGACCCTCTTCCGGAGTCTGCGTCGGCCTCATTCTTGGAAGAAATAGAGCTTCCCTGTCTCTCGGACCTTGAGCGAGACGACATGGATCGGACGCTGACTGCGGACGAGGTGGCCTTGGCTATCAAATCCTTGCGGTCTGGCAAGGCGCCGGGGCCCAACGGCATCCCGGTTGAGCTCTACTGACTCGCTTGCCGGGCCCTTGTTGAACATGTTCCTTGAGGCCCGTGCTGTGGGAGAACTCCCCCCAGACCAGCGGTTGGCCACCATCGTGGTGATACACAAGGAGGGGAAACCGCGTGATCTTTGCCGGTCTTACCGACCCATCTCCCTTTTGAATGCTGAGCCTAAGATACTGGCTAAGATACTGGCTAACCGGCTAGTGGGCGTGATCTCGGACCTGGTCCACCCAGACCAGTCCGGCTTCATACCGCACCGGAATACAGCGCTCAACCTGAGACGGCTTCACGCAGTAATGGCACGTGTGCACCTGATTCGTGAGCCGGCTGTCCTCGCCTCTCTCGACGCCACTATGGCTTTCGACTCGTTGGAGTGGAATTATCTGTGGGCAGTATTGGCCAAGTTGGGGTTTGGACCCGCATTCATTGGCTGGGTCCGACTACTGTACTCTGCACCTCTGGCCAACGTGGCGGTTAATGGTCGGCTATCGGCCTCTTTCGCGCTACGCAGAGGCACTAGACAGGGATGTCCGCTTTCCCCGCTTCTCTTCGCTCTGGCACTTGAGCCACTGGCGGCGTGGATCAGAACGCACCCCGATATCTCTGGCATACCGTGGTCCCCGGGGTTTGAAGACCGGGTGTCGCTCTATGCTGACGACATCCTCTTATACCTCACTTCTCCCTGTCACTCGCTTATAGTGGCTTTCGACCTCTTGGGGACTTTTGGGGCCCACTCGGGCCTGGTAATCAACTGGACTAAGTCCTCGCTGTATGTACTGTCCGGAGATACGCCGCGTCTCCCCCGGGGGTGCTCAATCCAGGTGGCCCAACCGGGCTTCCGGTATTTAGGCATCTACGTGTCGCGGGACTCCCGAGCTCGTTATTTGCACAACCTCCTTCCACCGTTGGAGCGGCTGCGCCGGGACGTCGAGGGCTGGCGGAAGTTGCCGATCTCCCTTATGGGTAGAGCGGCCCTTTTTAAGATGATGGCGTTACCTCGCTTCCTGTATGCCCTGCAGAACACCCAGGACCCTGTGCCAGCTAAATACTTTGTGCAAATCGAATCCCTCCAGCGAACGTTGCTGTGGGACGGCAGGCCGCGGATTGCGCTGGCCAAGCTGACTATACCAAGTTATGATGGGGGTATCGCGCTGCCCGACGTGCGGCGATATTACTGGGCGTCCCAACTTGCGGCAATCAATCACGGCCTCTACGGACCGGCGGTTAACCCAGGCTTTGCTATGGATCGATGGCTCGTGGGAGACGGGAATTACTACAGAGCGTTGTACTCCAGGTCTCTGGATCGGAAACTTACGGGTCCCACTAAGACTATGGTTCATATCTGGCGTGCAGTTACTAAAACATTGGGCTGGCATAATAGGGTGACCATGGCCACCCCGCTGTTTGAATCGGACGTGTTGGGGAAGTTGTGGCACACGAAGGGCTTCGACAGGTGGGACACCATCGGGATATCCAAGGTTGGGGACATGGTGGCCAGGGGTAGGGTCAAGTCTTTCGAAGTGTTGCAATCAGAGTACCAACTGGCTGCAACGGAATACTTCCGACACGCTCAGCTTAGCCATGCTCTTTCCCCTTATGTGTCTGGGGCGGAAGCGATCCCTGAATCATCTCCCCTGGAGGATCGGGTGCTGGACGGCCATATGCCGGACAGTGCTATCTCCCTAACCTACAAAAAACTTATTAATGTGCGGGTTGACTTGCTGGTGCGATTGAGAGAGCTTTGGGTGCATGACGGAATTGAGGTGGATGACGAGGAGTGGCAATCGGCGATTTCCTCTCCCAGAGAAGTGGCAATTTCGGCGCGTCTCCGCCTGGTGCAGCTGAAGATACTGCACAGGGTGTATGTCACCGGTCCCAGACTAATACACATGGGGCTGTCGACGGATGGCATGTGCCGAAGGGGATGTGGAATGCTTGGGACCTTCCTCCACATTATATGGGAATGCCCTTGTGTGACCCGATATTGGATGCGTGTACATGCCGTGATGGAAGAAGTGACTGGTGTGACCCTGCCGGCTGAGGCCCGGAGATGTCTCCTTAACATCTGGGGCCCGACTGATTATAGTGTTGCGCAGACCCGATGGGTCACCCTGGGTAACATGGTGGCCAAAAGGGATATCGCCCAGAAATGGGGTGCGCCGGCTCCCCCCACGCTCAATCTCTGGGAATCGAATATGGACTGGTGCATGCTGCGTGAGAAGACGGTGTATGTGGCCAGGGGTAAGCCTAGAATGTGGATGTCAGTGTGGGGTGCCTGGAACTCCTATAGGGGAGGCATCTGCGACCCCCCCGTGGAACTCGATACCGGAACCCTGCCTTCCCCGTAGTACCCCATACCCGGGACTCCACTATATGTCACCTGCTGGGCTACCCCCCATGTACTTCACAGTTGTCATTCTTAATGTGCACAATCTTGGGTGTCGAGCCTCCGACCCCCTCCCGCTACAAAAGCCCGCTATGTCTGTACTGTCCTCAGCCTCCTTCTCTTTCTTTTCCGTTACCTATCGTGCTTTCTGCACACTTTTTTCTCTTGGCCTTGTTGGGCCTCTCTACCTCATGGTTTATTTATTTTTGAGTTCACTCTTATTTAAAAATTAAACCTGATTGCTTTTGCTTATGGTGTTGTGCACGACCTCTCCTGTTGACTCTATGCTGCCTGGCCTCCGGGATGTATGGCTGAATAGCGGTGTACTTTTTCTATCAATAAAGGTTTTCCAAAAAAAAAAAAAAAAAAAAGATAGCAAATGGCTTTGAATTTGATGCGGTTGGGGATCTTGAGCCAGTGTAAGTCACGCAGAGCCTGAGTGGCAGATGATCTCCTGGGGATATTACAAAGAAGTCGGGCTGCCGAATTCTGGACGACCTGAAGTTTATTAACGGTAGCCACATCGGCGCCAAGATAGAGGACATTACCGTAGTCCAGGCGAGATGTTACTAACGCCTGGACAACGGTTCTCCTGGTGGCAAGAGGCAGCATCCAGAGAATTTTCTGGAGCCATCGCAAGGTGGCAAAGCAGGTGGCAGCCACTTTTGTGGCCTGCTGTCTCATGGAGAGTTTCTCGTCTATCAGGAAGCCGAGGTTGCGAACCACAGAAGAAGGCTGAGGGAGTGGACCCATCTCACTAGGCCAATGTTCGGGGCCCCATAGGTCTTTATGCTTCCCTAAGATAAGAATCTCGGTTTTGTCACCGTTTAGTTTGAGGAGATGCCTCTGCATCCACTCAGCTACACGTGACAATCCGATTTTCAGAGCCGATATATTGCTGCTCCTACTGTTGGAAAGGGAGAAGACAATCTGGGTGTCATCGGCGTATGAAAAAATTGTCAGCCCAGCGTCCTCCGCAATGGAGGCCAGGGGTCTCACATAGATGTTAAACAATAAAGGGCTGAGTATGGACCCCTGAGGAACGCCGTATGCCGATGGACAAGTGGAGGATGTGGCTTTTGCAGAAAAGACTTGGAAGGTACGCTCACTTAAAAAAGAGGCGATCCAAGCCAAAGCTGGACCATCCACTCCCAGGGATTGGAGAGAGTTCAAAAGTATGGAATGGGACACGGTATCGAATGCTGCGCTCAAATCCAGAAGGATGAGCGCAGATGTTTCCCCGCGATCGATACCGTGCCTTAAACTCTCAATCACCCCAAGGAGGGTGGTCTCACAGGATCATTCCACTTCCTATTGTCTGGAACGCTCATTATCTTTCCACTTGCTTTTGTCTGGCACATGTATGATCGTTCCACTACCCCTTGTCTGGCAGGCTCATGATCCTTCCACTACCTCTTGGCTGGCACACGCATGATCTTTCCACTACCTCTTGTCTGGCACACGCCTCATCTTTCCACTACATCTTGTATGGCAGGCTCATGATCTTTCCACTACCTCTTGTCTGGCATGCTCATGATCTCTCCATTTCCTTTAGTCTGGCACACGCATGATCTTTCCCCTAACTCTAGTCTGGCAGGCTCATGATCTTTCCGCTACCTCTTGTCTAGCACACGCCTGATCTTCCCATGACCTCTAGTCTGACACGTGCATAATCTTTCTAATTCCTCTTGTATGGCAGGCTCATAATCTTTCCACTACCTCTTGTCTGGCACTCACATGAACTTTTCACTTCCTCTTATCTGGCACATGCACAATTTTTCTACTACCTCTTCTCTGTCAGGCTCGTGATCTTTCCACTACCTCTTGTCTGGCACACGCATGATCTTTCCACTACCTCTTGTCTGGCACATACATGATCTTTCCACTACCTCTTGTCTGTCAGGCTCATGATCTTTCCACTACCTCTTGTCTGGCACTCCCATGATCTTTCCACTTCCTCTTGTCTGGCATGCTCATGATCTTTCCACTTCCTATTGTCTGGCACGCTCATTATCTTTCCACTTCCTTTTGTCTGACACATGCATGATCTTTCCTCTACCTCCTGTCTGGCAGGCTCATGATCTGTCCGGTACCTCTTGTCTGGCACACGCATGATCTTTCCACTTCCTTTTGTCTGGCATGTGCATGATCTTTCCGCTACCTCTTGTCAGGCATGCTCATGATCTTTAAACTTCCTCTTATCTGGCAGGCTCATGATCTTTCCACTACCTTGTGTCTGGCATCAACATGATCTTTCCACCACCTCTAGTCGGGCACACGCCTGATCTTTCCATTACCTCTTGTCTGACGAGTGCATGATCTTTCCACTTCCTCTTGTCTGGCACTCACATGATCTTTTCACTTCCAATTGTCTGGCACGCTCATTATCTTTCCAATTCCTTTTGTCTGGCACATGCATGATCTTTCCACTACCTCTGGTCTGGCAGGCTCATGATCTTTTCACTTCCAATTGTCTGGCACGCTCATTATCATTCCAATTCCTTATGTCTGGCACATGCATGATCTTTCCACTACCTCTGGTCTGGCAGGCTCATGATCTTTTCACTACCTCTTGTCTGGCAGGCTCATGATCCTTCCAATACCTCTTAGCTGGCACACGCATGATCTTTCCACTACCTCTTGTCTGGTACACACCTGATCTTTCCACTACCTCTTGTCTGGCATGGTTATGATCTTTCCGCTACCTCTTGTCTGGCATGCTCATGATCTCTCCATTTCCTTTAGTCTGTGTAGGAAGGTACCTCCTGACTATGGTTGCCCCCAACTTTTTGCCCTGTGTTTTAGCTGGTTTTGGACATAGTCGACCTGGGACCCTGCCAATCAGGACCCCAGGCCTACTGCTCTCTCTTTAAAATGGATTCCATGTACCCTAGGTACATTTCCAATTGGTACTGGGCCACCTTATCAGACCCCGTAACGCAGGGCATAGGTGTACCCAGGGCCGCCAGGGGCTGCAGCATGTATTATGCCACCCCTGGCTGGCCTCCTAAATTTGACACAACTGGCTGCATGACAGCTGGGGCGAAGTCGTGTAATCACCCTTTGCTTTAGGTATAGTAGCTCTATATCTAACCATACAATGGACACCCGAGTTCCTATCAGTCACTCCTATGGCAGGCCTTGACAATCCTGAAGGCAGAGTGCGTGGGCTCGTGTGAACTAGGTTCTGGCCCGAGCCGAGCCCGGTTGCAGCTTGCGGATCAAAGACCCAATGGCTGTTCCATGGTAACGCGTACCACATCGGTAACTTCGGTGTCGCGTTATCAAAACATGTCGAGTAAGGTGTCATACGAATCGGGATGCTGCCCTCTCACCAACTCTGGCGACGAGGTTAGCATTCCGCCCTTTTAGAGGGACACGACATGTACGTAACTGTGAACCCCGGTTAAAGTTAACTAAAGCCTCAGCTCCACAAAATGGATGCTGCCACCACAGACACGAGTCTGACCTCCTGCTGCTGGGAGTCCTTCCAGCGAGGAGCACTTGGACAAAGGGTTTCCTGTCAAGGGCGGTGTTCGCACCGTCCCAGACAGGGTTTGTGTATTCTGGGTAGGTAGGGCTTTTGCGAGAAGGTGAATGCGGAGTGGCACCCCGGTGCTCACTACGCATCTGCCGGTCAGAACCAGTTCCAGGGGCGCCAGCCCTGGCCTGGGGAAAGTCCGGCAGGGGAGAGGGGTGTAACTACCCCCCTTCCTGGTCCCACCCTTAGGGCAGGACCTAGTCATGTACCCACCCCTTTCTTTAGAATAAAGGCCGGAGCGGGGACCCTTCCAAATCAGATCATCTTTGAATCAAGAACTACTTTCTACGAAAGGACACTCAAGACTCTTCTCAAGATTTCTCCCTTGTGACTAAGGAGTAGTCACCCTGCATCAGCGGGCACCATCTAAGAACTCTGCGGTTTGCTGCAAGTCCTTCCTCAAGGATCCGACGGCCCAGCTCGACGAGAACCGGTTTCCCTGGCACCTCTACCCACGTCATCAGCTCAGCTGTGATCTGTGGGTGCGACGAGACCTCGAGGGACCGGCCATCATCAGAACCTGCACGCTCTTAACCAGCACGACCATCGAAGCAATTCTCTGGTGAGTGCTCTGGGGTCCGAGAAGCCCCGACCCTGAGCCGCTCCAGCACCGAAGTGCAGTCTCCCAGCATCTCCACGATCTGCGTGGGGCCCTTCTGCTCGCTGCTCAGCACGTTGTCTGGTCACTAGCCGCTGGCTTGTGCCCTTCTGTGACGACATCCGACCACCAACGCTGCTGGTCTGGTTGCTCCAGACCGGCCCTTGCTCCCTTTTCCGAGAGGAGCACCCCGGACCCTCCTGGTCCATTCAAGACGCCATCTTAGGCCCACCACGTGGCCCGAGATCTGCCAAGGCTTGTTGCCCCAATCCTAGGCCCAGCGACGCCGACAGCATCATCCTTCGTGGGACAGCTCGCACCTCCATCCTGGTCGCCGACAACGCCTCCTGGTCCGTGAGACTGCAGAGCCTAGCGTCGCCCACTCACCTGGTCGAGGTGACGGCCAACCGGTGCCCTCCTGATACCCTCTGACTACTGGCTAGTAGTACGAACTTGGTCCCCTCTGCTTTCAGGTATCAACAATCTCTGATCCAGGCTTGGATCTCTACGAACTATTCATCACTGGTCGCCGGCCAGCAACTCCTTTTCTTCCGGCTCCTGGCTCGTCAGCGAAGACCCCGACGCCTGTAAGACTTGTGCAGCCGCAGCCCTCGTGGCTAGGTAACTCGGCATTTCGGTGCCTGCATAGCCTCTTTACTCTAGGGTCCTGAGTCCCTCGCTTCCGACTTGCCTTATCGGGTCCGCCCGAGACCGTAAACTTTCCGTGTCCTCGGACACTTGTTTTAATTGTGCACTTGAAGTATTTGCTAAAGAGATTTGGTTTGTGCTAAGTACCCTGTCCTCATAAAGAGTACAGGGCTGTTGTGATTCTTAATAAATATACTGTTTATTTTCATAACACTTGTGTGGTGTCCTTTCACTGGGTGTTCAAGGGGTACATGTGTGGTAAACAGCTGGCTTAACGCGCCCTCTCGAGTCTTTAGCCTTAGACTGCTCGTATCCACGCTACTAGGATAGCTGGTCTATAGGTTGACTTACAACCAAACACCATAAGGGTCGTTGGAACGATACATAGCGGTCGCTAGAATAGCGAACGTTGCATATCGGGCCAACTTCTCACAGTCTGGCACACGCATGATCTTTCCCATAACTCTAGTCTGGCAGGCTCATGATCTTTCCGCTACCTCTTGTCTGGCAAGCTCCTGATCTTTCCATTACCTCTTGACTAGCAGGCTCATGATCTGTCCAGTAAATCTTGTCTGGCACACGCATGATCTTTCCACTTTCTCTTGTCTGGCATGCTCATGATCTTTCCTCTACCTCTTGTCTGGCATGCTCATGATCTTTCCACTACCTCTTGTCTGGCAGGCTCATGATCTTTCCACTACCTCTTGTCTGGCAGGCTCATGATCTTTCCACTACCTCTTGTCTGGCACATGCATGATCTTCCTACTACCTCTTGTCTGGTAGGCTCATGATCTTTCCACTACCTCTTGTCTGGCAGGCTCCTGATCTTTCCACTATCTCTTGTCTGGCACACGCCTGATCTCTCAAATGCCTCTTGTCGGACACGTGCATAATCTTTCCGATTCCGCGTGTCTGGCACACACATGATATTTCCACTACCTCTTGTCTGGCACATGCATGATCTTCCACTACCTCTTGTCTGGCACACGCATGATCTTTCCACTTACTCTTGTCTGGCATGCTCATGATTTTCCACTTCCTTTTGTCTGCCACACGCATGATCTTTTCACTACCTCTTGTCTAGCAGGCTCATGATCTGTCCAGTAACTCTTGACTGGCACATGCATGATCTTTCCATTTCCTCTTATCTGGCATGCTCATGATCTTTCCACTACCTCTTGTCTGGCACGAACATGATCTTTCCACTACCTCTTCACTGGGAGGCTTATGATCTTTCCACTATCTCTTGTCTGGCATGCTTATGATCTTTCCGCTTCCTTTTGTCTGGCAGGCTCATGATCTTTTCACTACCTCTTGTCTGGCACACTCATGATCTTTCCACTACCTTTTGTCTGGAAGGCTCATGATCCTTCCACTACCTCTTGGGGTGGCACACGCATGATCTTTCCACTACCTCTTGTCTGGCACACGCCTGATCTTTCTACTACATCTTGTATGGCAGGATCATGATCTTTCCACTTTCTCTTGTCTGGCATGCTCATGATTTCTCCATTTCCTTTAGTCTGGCACACTCATGATCTTTCCACTACATCTTGTATGGCAGGCTCATGATCTTTTCGCTACCTCTTGTCTGGCACGCTCCTAATCTTTCCACTACCTCTTGTCTGGCACACGCCTGATCTTCCTGTTACCTCTTGTCTGACACACGCCTGATCTTCCCGTTACCTCTTGTCTGAAACGTGCATAATCTTTCCAATTCCTCTTGTATGGCTGGCTCGTAATCTTTTCACTTCCTCTTGTCTGGCATGCTCATGATCTTGCCACTACCTCTTGTCTGGCACACGCATGATCTTTCCACTACCTCTTGTCTGGCAGGCTCATGATCTTTTCACAACCTCTTGTCTGGCACGCTCATGATCTTTCGAGTAGCTCTTATCTAGCAGGCTCATGATCTGTCCAGTACCTCTTCTCTGGCATGTGCATGATCTTTCCACTACCTCTTTTCTGGCACGAATGTAACCTGTCCACTATCTCTTGTCCGGCAGGCTCATGATCTTTCCACTACTTCTTGTCTGGCATGCTAATGATCTTTAAACTTCCTCTTATCTGGCAGGCTGATGATCTTGCCACTACCTTGTGTCTGGCATGAACATGATCTTTCCACTACCTCTTCTCTGGCAGGCTTATGATCTTTCCACTTCCTCTTCTCTGGCACACGCATGATCTTTCCACTACCTCTTCTCTTTCAGGCTCATGATCTTTCCACTACCTCTTGTCTGGTACACGCCTGATCTTTCCATTACCTCTTGTCTGATGCATGCATGATCTTTCCTATACCTCTTGTCTGGCAGGCAAATTATCTTTCCACTTCCTCTTGTCTAGCAGGCTTATAATCTTTCCACTACCTCTTGTCTGGCACTCACATGATCTTTCTACTTCCTATTGTTTGGCACGCTCATTATCTTTCCACTTCCTTTTGTCTGACACATGCATGATTGTAGGAAGGTGGATACCTGACTATGGTTACCCCAGATTTTTTGCCTTGTGTTTAGCTGGTTTTTGACTTAGTTGGCCTGGTTCCCTGCTAATCGGGGCCCCAGGCTATCTGCTCTCTCTGTAAAATGGATTCCATGTACCCTAGGTGCATAACTAAATTGGCTTGGGTCGCCTTATCAGCCCCTGTACAGAGCACTATGGGTGCCCAGGGCATAGGTGCATCCAAGGCCTACCAGGGGCTGCAGCATATCTTTTGCCACCCCTGGCTGGCTATCCAAAATTGACACAACTGGCTGATCACTCAGCTGGGGCAAGGTGGTGTAATCACCCCTTGCTTAGATATAGTATATCTATATTTAAACCTATCTGGACACATATACACCTATCAGTCACTCCTATGGCAGGCCTTAACAATCCTGGAGGCAGAGTGCTTGGTTTTATGTGAGATGGTGCTCTAGCATGAGCTGAGCCTGTCTGCAGCTTTCGGGACCAACTCCCTCAGCTGTTCTGGGATATTGCCATACCATATACTATTAAGTGCATTATAATCCATTGCGGTTATATGTTAACTTTGGTTTGGCTTTATCAAAACATGTCATGTAAGGTGTCATACGATTTGGAATACTACCCCCTCGCCAGTCCTGGCGACGGGGGTAGCATTCCACCCCTCTAGAGGGAGACGACATGTTACTTTACTGAAACACGGTTGATTTTAAAAGGAGCCTCAGCACCACAAAATGGATGCTTCTGCCACAGACACAAGTCTGACCTCCTACTGCTGACCGAAACTCAGCCGAGGAGGCCTGGACAAAGGGTTTCCTGTCGCAGGGAGGTGTCACACCACCCCAGACAGGAGATAGTGGATTGTAGCAGGGAGGTTTGAAAGAAACCAGACACTGCCTGGGGAGCACAAGGCTGCCCCTTGCATAATCCGGCCAAACCGGTTCTGGGGCACACATCCAGCACCTCGACGTCTGCTTTGTTGCAGTTCCCGCCGGAACTTGAGCGACAGAGATCGACGAGATCAAGCTTGCCTGCCTTCGTACAGCCCGATCCACAGTCCCTGCAGAGCTGAGACTCCGTGGAGGCGACCGGAAGCGTAGGGCACCCCATCTTGAAAAGACCACGAGACGCTGACCGTGCAGCCCACGAGTGACCCTCGAACTGTACACCGGGGTTTGAGAAGCCCCAACCTTGAGCCACTCTTGCACCGAAGCTCACCCCTCTACACTCGACGAGTGCTGCGTGGGGCCCTTCTGCTTTCTTTGGTTTGACGCGTTGGCCCGGTCACTTGCCAGCTGGCTTGTGGCCCCTGTGCTGGCGAAAACCTAAATACGACTTGTGATTCTGGTTGCTCCAGACTTGCACCCGCTCCTGGTCCGAGTGAGAAGCAATCTTCCAGTCTTGCGTGGATTGCTCTTGCCAAGTGTTGTTTGCTCCGATCTTGAAGCCGATAGCGCCGACGGTGAGAGCTTGCGTGGGACAGCTCGTGACCCGCTCCTGGACGTCGCAGATGCCCCAGAGCCCACGTGGCAGCGGAGAGAAGCTCCTCAACAACCACCTGATTGCGCCCAACATTGCCTGGTTCCGTCCTGGTTCCACCCTGGTCACTGCTGAGTGACCCAGACTCTGTCCCCTCTGCTTTCAGGTACTTTACGACTCTGATCCACCCTTGGATCACACCGGACACTTCTCCTTCACATCGCCTGCAGCATCTTCAGCTTCAAGCACCAAGAACCTGCGTGACGAAACCCGACGCCACTTCGACCCTATGCACCCGCTTCCTGTGGGTGAGGTAAAACAGTAACGCCGGTGTTCCCACACTGGTACACACCTCTAGGGTCTGTGTCTAAAGTTTTGTCTTTCTAGGTTCAGCGGAAGTATCCTTAAACTCCATTTGTGTAACTTTTACGCACCATTGACTTAACATTGGTGCATGCGTGTGCTTTAAGCGCTGCACCCGAATCCCGCAGGCTTTTCCCGACTTCAGCATTGCTAGTCCCGACTGCTCCCAGCGATTCCCTAGGCCCTAGGCCTAACCACTGTTCGATTGGTATCTCTTATACCACTTTCTTAATATATGGTTTGAGTGGCCACCCGCCCTCATCCATAATTGTGCAACTTTCATATGTTATAATGTGCTTTTGATTTAACGCTTGTGCCCCTTTGCTCATAAAGAGTACTGGGGATTATTTTAGAAATAAACACATATATTTTTATAATATATACTTGTGTGGTGTCCTTTCATTTGATATTACAGGACTGTGATTGGTAAAACAGCTCGCTTAACACAACCTCTTGAGTTTAGCCTTTAAGGCTGCTTACTCTATGCTACCATTAAGATAGCTTGTCTATAATGTTGACTTACAACCAGACACCATAAGGGATTGTTTGGACTGATACAAGGTGGTTCCAGAATTGGAAACATCATATATCAGGCCAACTTCTCACAATGATCTTTTCACTACCTCTTGTCTGGCAGGCTCATGATCTTTTCACTACCTCTTGTCTGGCACACTCATGATCTTTCCACTACCTTTTGTCTGGCACACGCATGATCTTTCCACTTCCTCTTGTCTGGCATGTGCATGATCTTTCCACTACCTCTTGTCTGTCACAAATATGATCTTTCCACTATCTCTTGTCTGGCAGGCTCATGATCTTTCCTCTACCTCTTCTCTAGCATGCTCATGATCTTTCCACTACCTCTTGTCTGGCAGGAACATGATCTTTCCACTACCTCTTGTCTGGCACACGCATGATCTTTCCACGGCAGGCTCATGTTCTTTCCACTTCCTTTTATCTGGCACGCTCATGATCTCTCCACTACCTCTTGTCTAGCAGGCTTATGATCTGTTCAGTACCTCTTGTCTGGCATGTGCATGATCTA
This sequence comes from Lissotriton vulgaris, assembly GCF_964263255.1. Lineage (NCBI taxonomy): Eukaryota > Metazoa > Chordata > Amphibia > Caudata > Salamandridae > Lissotriton > Lissotriton vulgaris. The sequence goes on along the minus strand of NW_028246765.1, from coordinate 27,706 downwards.
TCCCCTACCTCTTTTCTGGCACGAATATGATCTTTCCACTACCTCTAGTCTGGCACACGCATGATCTTTCCACTACCTCTTCACTGGGAGGCTTATGATCTTTCCAATACTACTTGTCTGGCATGCTCATGATCTTTCCACTACCTCTTGTCTAGCAGGCTTATGATTTGTCCACTTCCTCTTGTCTGGCACACGCATGATCTTTCCACTTCCTCTTGTCTGGCATGTGCAAGATCTTTCCACTACCTCTTTTCTGGCACGAATATGATCTTTCCAGTACCTCTAGTCTGGCATGCCCATGATCTTTCCACTTCCTCCTATCTGGCATGGTCATGATCTTGATCATGGTCATGACCACCCTGTCCTGCACAAGAGCGGTCGCTCCCTTCGCCTCCTCCTCACCTGATATTATTGGTATCGTAGCGCTTGACTCTGCATCTGTGATTTGTACCGCTAGCGCGAACTTCTGGGCATTATTTTTGGCTGTGCATTATTATCAGCATTGTATTGCTTGCTAAATATCATAGCGATTGACTGTACCTCGGCGCCTCCAAACGCTAGCATCAGCCTTTCACTCGCGCACTTCTGGGCATCATTCTGTTTCTGAAACACTGTATGTACTTTATGTAATATATACTTGCTGGGAGTGTTTTCCGACCTCGATTGCTGCCTATTATCATAGCGCTTTGACTCTGCGCTTCATCCGCTAACCACTGCTGCAGTATCTTTAACTTTGTTTCTCCCCCATTACGCCCCATTGCTACCACTGCCTGTGTCCCAATCTCGCCCTGCCTTGCAGCATTTGTTATTGTTGCTGCCATTTTGTTTGTTGTCCCAGACCCTCCCTCCACCTCGCTCCCGCCTCCCAGCTGACCCTCCCATGCTCCGCCCCCTCCACTATCCATTTAAGACAGATGTCCCAGCGCGCAGCGTCCACGCGCTGCGGCCGCGCCGAAGGTGCGCCAAAGGTAAGCCCGTCTACGCCCGTCCGTGCCTGGACCGCGCCCAGCGCCAGACCCCCTGGTCCCCGCATCACCCACCCCTCCCGCATTACATACGACGCCTCCACCCTCTTAGCACTTAACCCCTGCCGACTCCCTAAGTGCGCCCAAGCAGCACCAGGACACACCCATGGACCCTTCACCTGCCACTCCTGCAAATTCACCTGCATCAAGACCCACACCAAACCCACAAACACCAAACCGTGATCCAACACCAACCACCTTAAATTCATCCTTCTCAACACCCGCTCGGTTCACAAACACGCCATCGACCTTTGGATTCTACTTGACACCATTTCTCCGGACATCGCCTTCCTAACAGAAACCTGGGTGAATGCCTCCTCAGCTCCAGACATCACCATAGCCATCCCCGATGGCTACAAGATCATCCGTAAGGACCGCACCATCCAAACAGGAGGAGGTATCGCTGTCGTCCACAAGAACACCATCCGCGTCTCAACCAGCTCAGAAGACAACCTCGCTATCGCCGAACACCTTCACTTCCAGATCCACACCGACCCCAAGACCACACTCAGAGGCACCCTCCTCTACAGGCCACCAGGACCCCGTACAAAATTCTGCGAAGACATCACTGACTTCATCACCCCCACACGCCCTCCCCTCGGAAGAATACATTCTACTGGGAGACCTCAATTTCCATCTGGAAAAGAGCAACGACAGTAACACTACAACCCTTCTGGACAATCTCGCCTATCTCGGACTCAAACAACTTGTTAACACCCCCACACACTATGCAGTACACACACTCGACCCTATCTTCATTTCCAGCAAGCATATCTCCTTCACTCACACCACACCCCTCCACTGGACGGACCACAGTTGCATCCACTTCATTTACAATAAGACCACGATCCACAACCACCCTCAACCAACTCTGCGAAGCAATTGGAACAAAATCACCATCGACCAGATCTCCACATCGCTTCTTCAAAACCCCCCTGCCTATTCAACGAACCCTAACCAAGCTGCCATCAACCTCACACAATGGTTAACCCAAACCGCCGACAAACTAGCACCCTTGAAAAAACATCAAATCAAGCAAGGAAGCAAGAACCCCCCCTGGTTCAACGATGACCTTAAGAAATCCAAGAAGCTCTGTCGTTCCCTTGAGAAAACTTGGAAAAAAGACCCAAACACTATCACCCAAGCCGCCTTCAAAAACGCCACCCGCAAACACCACCAACTAATCCGGACAGCCAAGAAATCAGCACTCAAAGACCGACTAGACAACAACGCCCACAACAGAAAGGAACTTTTCAACATCATCAAAGAATTCACCAACCCCACCACCAGCTCAAACAACATCACCCCCTCTCAAGTCCTCTACGACTCCCTCGCCTCATTCTTCCACGACAAAATCGCCGACATTCATAACAGCTTTGACAACCAACCTGTAAACCAGTCCACCCCACTCACCTCTGAACCTGTACCTCCTCCGAATAACCTTTTCGACTGGAACTCAATCACCACAGAAGACATCATTCGCCTGATGAACTCCATCCACTCAGGATCCCCTACAGACCCATGCCCCCATCACATCTTCAACAAAGCAGACTCCATTATCGCACCCCATCTCCGAGACGTCATCAACTGCTCCCTCAACTCTGCCACATTCCCAGAAAGCTGGAAACACGCCGAACTCAGCGCCCTTCTGAAGAAACCCACAGCTGACCCCACCGAACTCAAAAACTACCGCCCCATCTCGCTCCTCCCATTCCCTGCCAAAGTCATTGAGAAAGCCATCAACAATCAGCTCGCCGCCTTCCTCCAAACCAACAAATCACTTGACTCCTCACAGTCTGGTTTCCGAGCCAAACACAGCACCGAGACCGCCCTCATCGCAGCAACAGACGACATTCGAACACTGCTGGACAACGGAGACACAGTCGCCCTCATCCTCCTTGACCTCTCTGCAGCCTTCGACACAGTCTGCCATAGCACCCTGATACAACGCCTCAGAAACGTCGGAATTCAAGGAAAAGCATTGGACTGGATCATCTTGTTCCTCGCTGGAAGAACTCAGAGAGTCCGCCTCCCCCCTTTTAAGTCAGAGGCCACCGAAGTCATCTGCGGCGTCCCGCAAGGATCATCACTCAGCCCCACCCTCTTCAACGTCTACATGAGCCCCCTCGCAACCATTGCACGTCAACACAAGCTCAACATCATCTCCTACGCTGATGACACTCAGCTGATCCTCTCACTCACCAAAGACCCAATCACCGCCAAAACCAACCTACATGAAGGGATGAAAGAAGTAGCCGAGTGGATGAAGCACAGCCGTCTGAAACTGAACTCGGACAAAACGGAAGTCCTCATCTTAGGTGCATCCCCTTCCGCCTGGGACGACTCTTGGTGGCCAACGGCCCTAGGAAAAGCACCCATCCCGCCGGACCACGCACGGAACCTGGGCGTCATCTTGGACTCCTCACTCTCGATGACCAGACAAGTCAACGCCGTCTCATCATCATGCTTCAACATCCTACGCATGCTCAAAAAAACATTTCGCTGGATCCCCATCGAAACAAGAAGAACGGTCACCCACGCACTGGTTACAAGCCGTCTGGACTACGGAAACACCCTTTACACCGGTACCACTGCAAAACTGCAGAAAAAATTCCAACGCATCCAAAATGCTTCAGCCAGACTGATACTAGACAGCCCCCGCACAGACCACATTTCCGTTCACCTGAAAGACCTTCACTGGCTCCCCGTCAACAAGAGGATAATGTTCCGTCTCCTCACCCACGCACACAAAGCCCTATACGAACTTGGACCTGATTGTCTCAACACGCGCCTTTCCTTTTATACCCACACCTGCCAGCTGCGTTCGTCCAACCAAGCCCTCGCCGCTGTCCCGTGCATCCACAAAGCCACCATGGGGGGGAGATCCTTCTCCTACTTAGCGGCCAAAACCTGGAATTCCCTTCCCATCCACCTCCGCCTCACTCAAAACCACCTAGCCTTCAGAAAACAGCTTAAAACCTGGATATTCGATAAGTAAACCCCTCCCCTCCCACCCCCCTTCCTCAAGCACCTTGAGATCCTCTGGGTATGTAGTGCGCTATATAAATTCTGACTTGACTTGACTCTTTTCACTACCTCTTATCTGGCACAAACATGATCTGTCCACTACCTCTAGTCTGGCACACGCATGATCTTTCCACTACCTCTTCTCTGGGAGGCTTATGATCTTTCCACTACCACTTGTCTGGCACACACATGATCTTTCCACAGCAGGCTCATGATCTTTCCTCTACCTCTTCTCTAGCATGCTCATGAACCTTCCACTTCCTCTTGTCTGGCAGGCTCATGATCTTTCTACTTCCTTTTTTCTGGCAGGCTCATGATCTTTCCACTACCTCTTGTCTGGCACACGCCTGATCTTCCTGTTACCTCTTGTCTGACACACGCCTGATCTTCCTGTTACCTCTTGTCTGACACACGCCTGATCTTCCCGTTACCTCTTGTCTGGCACACTCATGATCATGATGAGAATTCCCCACACTCCGAAAATCAAATTCTGGATGCAAGAAGTTAAACACTAACACCCCCAAATGAACTCTCGGAGATGTGGGTATAAGAAGTCATAAAAGGCAGAGACTTTAAATCCCCCAGCTTGGTTCTCTCGAGAAGATTAAAGACGAAAGATACCTACAGGGAAAAAGATATTGAGGACAAGATTAATACAGAACCCACCCTCTAATCAGATCTATAAATCCCCTAATAACTAAGAGACATGATTTTATGGAAAATACACACCTCTTACCACCTGGACATCTCCAGGTGCTAAACGTAATTAAAAGAGCAGGAAAGCAACAGCGATATTCCAATCTTCAAGCACATGAGAAACTACAGTCTCTTTTCCCAGAGGAAAGGAAGGTGACTGACAATACTCGTGTAGGACTTCAGAGTATACTTCAACTAGACGTGAAATATTCCTCCAACAAACGTAAAAAAACACTCGAGTCCGAAAATACATGCACACCACATTGATGCTATAAACAATTATAAATGCTACTCAAAAAACAAAAGGAAACCGGAAACGCGCACCGCGCGTGTAACTCAAAATAAACTGGAAACTACAATTCCCACAATGCAACTCAATGTTCTCTGATAGGGCCTTTGCTATTGAACAAACTCTGTGGGCCACCAAGGAGAATGCTCGCAGTCGCAGAGCCCCCTCAAACAGCAACGCTTCGGAACAGGAGAAGCAAAGGCGACAACAGCCACAGAAATGACTCGCGGGAGCGGAGCCAACTTTAAGCAATAAACGCTGGGTGATTCAGAAAGGAGTGCGACCGCGGTAACACACTCACCACAATGAGCAACACAAAGCAGAGTCTGAAAGACTAGGAGCCTGACTACGGCTAACTAGAAGGGAACACCAAACGGGGAGCACTGGAGCCAGGGAGGATACTAGGAAAGGGGAGTGGACTGAAAAGAAGCGAGGAGGCAGGCCCTGGAGAGGAGGACAGGCAGTGAAGGAGCAAGGTGACAGGAACTGGAAACTGGATGCCGAGGAAGGAGCAAGGATTCATGGGAACGAACGCCAAGCACCGGCTTCTTGGCAGATCAAGGTATTTAAAGGGTGAGAGAGCCATTAACTCCACCTCCCAAGACTACTAGGGACTGTCTCAAAAGTGTGTATCCTCCACAAAATGAACGGTCTCTTTACAGCCTCCAAGGAATCAAACACAAGGCTCGATGTCTAACAGCACACGCATGATCTTTCCACTACCTCTTCTCTGGCACACGCATGATCTTTCCACTAACTCTTCTCTAGCACTCGCATGATCTTTCCACTACCTCTTGTCTGGCAGACTCATAATCTTTCCACTACCTCTCGTCTGGCACTCGCATGATCTTTTCACTTCCTCTTATCTGGCACATACACAATCTTTCCACTACCTCTTGTCTGGCACACGCATGATCTTTCCACTACCTCTTGTCTGTCAGGCTATTGATCTTTCCTCTACCTCTTGTCTGGCACACGCATGATCTTTCCACTTCCTTTTGTCTGGCACACTCATGATCTTTCCGCTACCTCTTGTCTGGCAGGCTCATGATCTTTCCACTTCCTCTTGTCTGGCATGTGCATGATCTTTCCACGACTTCTTTTCTTGCATGAATGTGATCTTTCCACTATCTCTTGTCTTGCAAGCTCATGATCCTTCCACTATTTCTTGTCTGGCACGCTCATGATCTTTCCACTACCTCTTGTCTGGCATGAACATGATCTTTCCACTACCTCTAGTCTGGCACACACATTATCTTTCCACTACCTCTTCTCTGGCAGGCTTATGATCCTTCCACTACCTCTTGTCTGGCACACGCATGATCTTTCCACTTCCTTTTATCTGGCAGGATTATGATCTTTCCACATTCCTCTTGTCTGGCAAGCTCATGATCTTTCCACTACCTCTTCTCTGCCAGGCTCATGATCTTTCCATTACCTCTTGTCTGATGCGTGCATGATCTTTCCAATACTTCTTGTCTGGCACTCACATGACCTTTCCACTTCCTATTGTCTGGCTCGCTCATGATCTTTCCTCTTCCTTTTGTCTGGCACATGCATGATCTTTCCACTACTTCTTGTCTGGCACGCTCATGATCTTTCCACTACCTTTTGTCTGGCAGGCTCATGATCCTTCACTACCTCTTGGCTGGCACACGCATGATCTTTCCTCTACCTCATGTCTGGCACGTGCATAATCTTTCCAATTCCTCTTGTCTAGCATGCTCATGATCTTTCCACTTCCTCTTATTTGGCAGGCTCATGATCTTTCTTCTACCTCTTGTCTGTCAGGCTCATGATCTTTTCACTACCTCTTGTCTGGCACGCTCATGATCTTTTCACTACCTCTTGTCTGGCAGGCTCATGATCTTTTCCCTACCTCTTGTTCTTGCACGCTCATGATCTTTTCATTACCTCTTGTATGGCAGGCTCATGATCTTTCACTACCTCTTGTCTGGCACGCTCATGATCTTTCCACTTCCTTTTGTCTGGCACACGCATGATCTTTCTTCTAACTCTAGTCTGGCAGGCTCATGATCTTTCCGTTAACCTCTTGTCTGGCACACGCCTGATCTTTCCATTACCTCTTGTCTGACACGTGCATAATCTTTCCAATTCCTCTTGTCTGGCAGGCTCGTAATCTTTCCACTACCTCTTGTCTGACACATGCATGATCTTTCCACTTCCTCTTGTCTGGCACACACATGATCATTCCACTATCTCTTGTCTGGCATGCTCATGATCTTTCCACTACCTCTTGTCTAGCAGGCTCATGATCTTTCCACTACCTCGTGACTGGCATGAACATGATCTTCCAAAACAAAAGAGGAAGCGTAGAGGTGCTGATAGAATCACCCTCCTAACAGTATTATATAAACAATGAGATTCTATCAATGTGCTGTGGTGATTATTTTTCAGGATTTATTTTTTGTGTCTAGTGAAATACTAGGCTCTCTCTTAGGTCTAGAAAGACGAGAGCACTATGTGCTTTTTAAAATACCCCTCACACACTAAAAAGTCCTTTAGTGTCATGCTTCATCATAGGGGTCTTCCCGTCCCTCTAGCGGGGCGGGGCGTGCTGCGACCAACGAACTACGCGGGAGCACTTATTTCGTGACAGAAGGCTATGTGTTAGTGTAGGGGGTGTCAGTGGAGTGTGAGTATATGAACATGATCTTGCCACTTCCTTTTATCTGGCAGGCTTATGATCTTTCCTCTACCTCTTGTCTGTCACACGCAGGATCTTTCCACTTCCTTTTATCTGGCAGGCTTAAGATCTTTCCACTACCTCTTGTCTGTCACACGCAGGATCTTTCCACTTCCTTTTATCTGGCAGGCTTAAGATCTTTCCACTACCTCTTGTCTGTCACACGCAGGATCTTGCCACTTCCTTTTATCTGGCAGGCTTAAGATCTTTCCACTACCTCTTGTCTGTCACACGCAGGATCTTTCCACTTCCTTTTATCTGGCAGGCTTAAGATCTTTCCACTACCTCTTGTCTGTCACACGCAGGATCTTTCCACTTCCTTTTATCTGGCAGGCTTAAGATCTTTCCACTACCTCTTGTCTGTCACACGCAGGATCTTTCCACTTCCTTTTATCTGGCAGGCTTATGATCTTTCCTCTACCTCTTGTCTGGCAGACTCATGATCTGTCCACTACCTCTTATCTGGTACACGCCTGATCTTTCCATTACCTCTTGTCTGGAACATGCATGATCTTCCTACTACCTCTTGTCTGGCAGGCTCCTGATCTCTCCATTACCTCTTGTCTGACACGTGCATAATCTTTCCACTTCCTCTTGTCTGGCAGGCTCATGATCTTTCCACTACCTCTTGTCTGGCGCGAACATGATCTTTCCACTACCTCTTGTCTGGCACATGCATGATCTTTCCACTACCTCTAGTATGGCAGGCTCATGATCTTTCCACTACCTCTAGTCTGGCACACGGTCAATCTTTGCACTATCTCTTGTCTGGCAGGCTCATGATCTTTCCTCTACCTCTTCTCTAGCATGCTCATGAACCTTCCACTTCCTCTTATCTGGCAAGCTCATGATCTTTCCACTACCTCTAGTATGGCAGGCTCATGATCTTTCCACTACCTCTAGTCTGGCACACGGTCAATCTTTGCACTACCTCTTCTCTGGCAGGCTTATGATCTTATTCACAAACATTCACTACCTATTTAAAATGTAACGTTTTCATGTTGGTGGTCTCCACTCTCTTCTATTGACTCACAAGTCGCATCATTCGCAAGCAAGATATTTTGGCTGCAGTTTGTAGCAGAATATCTAATTCTAGGAATTTGCTCTGGATTGAGGAGTTCTATCCAATGAGGTGGAATCTTGCCACAGTAATGAATTACTGTGTGGGTGCATTGTGCACCGGGCGGCTGAGTATGGGAGCCGGGAGTCTGTGCAGTTGGGCTTAGGAGTACTCACTCTCTTAAACTCTCTGATCCAGTATAGATTTTTACCTTCTGGGAGGAGCTTTGGAGATATTTCTGTTGGCCAACTACATTTGATTTATAATATCATGAGTAGGCAGCATAGCTGGCTATTGAGTTGGTCCATTTTTATGAGCGGGCCATACAATGTCAATAAATAAATGACCATCCGCAAACTATTTGCCTAATAAATGCAACTGTTGTAAATTTCAGCAGCACCCCTTCCTGGCTAACAAATATATTTTCAGCTTCCGTTCCAGCATTCGGGAATCCTGATTGAAATACATAAAATACTGCCAGTTTGCTCACATATATGTTGGAAGAACCTGTGATTGTTCCTCCCTCACCAATGGCAGCTTACATCCTGATGGTGTTTTATTTTGGGTTATTGACTGGTGCAGGAGCAGTGATGAGCATGTGAACTACTGGAGGGGCCATCAATGAGAGTGGGATCTGATTGGGTGATGATTATCAATGTCATGAATCAAATTGTCTGCTTCAACTTAGGCTGCCCACTGATGTGTAGAAAACAGACCTCACCGCATGATAACTTGTGGTTCATAGGGCAGTAAATCTGGAATATGATTCTGAATATGTGATACAACCTTGGGTCTGAGTATGCTGAACAGTCTTTCTGCTGTGTCTTTTCAGGGAAGATTAAGATCTCAAAAACCTGCCAGTCACTTTGCACTAAAGGCTCCGACGCTGTATCTACTACTGACTGCTGCTATGAAGACCTGTGCAACCGCAGCGGCGCGACTAGTGTGAAAATCAGCTACACAGTGATCTCCCTGGCCATAGCTGTTGGTGCGCTCCTGCTCAGAGCCTGACTGTAAGGTAAGGGAAGGTAAGGCAGGACCACTGCAGGTCGCACAGGGTAGTAGGGAAGAAGGAACGTAGGGGACACCTCCATGGAACGTCTACATTTCAGTGGGGAGTATTGATTCAAAACTGGGGCAGAGGACCTTATGTAGTGTTCAAAGTTGTGTTGTAACTCATAGGATGTTATGAATTAAAGCAACAGCTGGACGCCTACATATATTGTAAAACACAGACAGAAGAACAGGAAGTCAGTCAGGTGAGTGAACGTATAAACAGGGAAGATATGCCCTGACTCCCTGATGCAAGGAAATGTATGAGCTGGGACAGGATTGGTACAAAAGGCATTGGGGAGACCTTCAGAAGCCTGAGTGGAAGAGAGGGGTGAATGTTCTTCATTCTGGACCAGAAAATGATCCTAAATAGGACAGCAGATCCTAGACCCACTACATGCACATAGATACCCACATAATACTTGTGTACACCTGTATATAAACATACATATATATACATGCACACATCCATACATTCGTATATGCATACATATACATATACATCCATGAATTTGCTCTCACTCACAGACATCCATACTAAGCGAATACACTCATGAGCACAAAGATACACACACACATAGATATCCATACTAAGCGCATGCACTCATAAACACAAAGATACGCACACACTCACTGACATCCATACTAAGCACATGCACTCATAAACACAAAGATACACACATGCACAGACATCCATACTAAGCGCAGGCACTCATAAACACAAAGATACACACGCATAGACATCCATCCTAAGTGCACACACTCATAAAAATAGATACACACACAGACATCCATACTAAGCACATGCACTCATAAACACAAAGATACGCAGACACACACAGACATCCATACTAAGCACATGCATTCATAAACACAAAGATACACACAAACAGACATCCATACTAAGCGCATGTACTCATAAACACAAAGTTACACACACGCACAGACATCCATACTCAGCACATACTCTCATAAACATAGATACACACAGACATCCATACTAAGCGCATACACTCATAAACATAGATACACACAAACAGACATCCATACTAAATACATGCACTTATAAACACAAAGATACACACACGCAAAGACATCCATACTAAGCACATACTCTCATAAACATAGATACACACAGACATCCATACTAAGTGCATACACTCATAAACAAAGATACACACACAGACATCCATACTAAGCGCATGTACTCGTAAACCCAAAGATACACACACACACACAGACATCCATACTAAGCGCATACACTCATAAACATAGATACACAAACAGACATCCATACTAAGCGCTTGCACTCATAAACACAAAAATATGCACACAGACATCCATACTAAGCGCATACACTCATAAATATAGATATACACACAGACATCCATACTAAGCGCATACACTCATAAACATAGATACACAAACAGACATCCATACTAAGCGCTTGCACTCATAAACACAAAAATATGCACACAGACATCCATACTAAGCGCATACGCTCATAAATATAGATATACACACAGACATCCATACTAAGCGCATACACTCATAAACATAGATACACACACAGACATCCATACTAAGCGCTTGCACTCATAAACACAAAAATATGCACACAGACATCCATACTAAGCGCATACACTCATAAATATAGATATACACACAGACATCCATACTAAGTGCATACACTCATAAACATAGATATACACACAGACATCCATACTAAGCGCATGTACTCATAAACCCAAAGATACACACACACACAGACATCCATACTAAGCGCATACACTCATAAACATAGATACACACACAGACATCCATACTAAGCACATGTACTCATAAACATAGATACACACACAGACATCCATACTAAGCGCATACACTCATAAACATAGATATACACACAGACATCCATACTAAGCGCATACACTCATAAACATAGATACACACACAGACATCCATACTAAGCGCATGTACTCATAAACCCAAAGATACACACACACACACACACATCCATACTAAGCGCATACACTCATAAACATAGATACACACACAGACATCCATACTAAGCGCATACACTCATAAACATAGATATACACACAGACATCCATACTAAGTGCATGTACTCATAAACCCAAAGATACACACACACACAGACATCCATACTAAGCGCATGCACTCATAAACACAAAGATACACACAGACATCCATACTAAGCGCATACACTCATAAACATAGATACACACACAGACATCCATACTAAGCGCATACACTCATAAATATAGATACACACACAGACATCCATACTAAGTGCATGTACTCATAAACCCAAAGATACACACACAGACATCCATACTAAGCGCATACACTCATAAACATAGATACACACACAGACATCCATACTAAGCGCATGTACTCATAAACCCAAAGATACACACACACACATAGACATCCATACTAAGCGCATACACTCATAAAACATAGATACACACACAGACATCCATACTAAGCGCATACACTCATAAATATAGATACACACACAGACATCCATACTAAGTGCATGTACTCATAAACCCAAAGATACACACACACTTGCAGATCTTGAGGGAGCGTTAAGCATTTAACTTACAGAAGGAAAGAGATACGGAATGCATCCCTGGGGATGAAAGTAATGCTGGCTTCTCTCCGGGCCCTCTTTTATTATTTGTTATCCTTAATGTTTAATGAAATAAGTATTTACTGCTTTATGGATGCTTCAAACGGGAAGCACCATGCTCCCCAGCATTCTCTTGCACAAACCAAGCTCATGTCCCCTTCAGCCACTTCTGCTAGTCCCAGTTTTAACACACACTGGCAAAGGCAATCAGTCTGGCTTGATTGTGCGAACGTACACAAACAAAGGGATGCACAGATACAAACAGGCTATTAGCATCAGGCCCTGTTCAACTGCTTCTCTGTGGTTCCCATGCCTCAGCCACAATTCACTCACATGCAGAGTGCAGCTAATAGTGGACACTGGAGAGAGATAAGGGCAAGTAACACCGCATTGCATCTCATATCTCTACCAACTTTTTACTCCCACAAGCTTGCAGAGCTGCTGTGTTTTACTCCCACAGTTACAGTGCTGCTGTTTTAAACCTACATGTTGCAATGCTGCTGGGATTTACTCCCACATGCTTGCTGTGCCACTGTGGTTTACTCCAACATGCTTGCAGGGCTGCTGTGTTTAATTCTCACTTGCTTGCCATGCTGCTGTGTTTAATTCTCACATGCTTGCCATGCTGCTGTGTTTTATTTCCACACGCTTGCCATGCTGCTGTGTTTTATTCTCACATGCTTGCCATGCTGCTGTGTTTTATTCTCACATGCTTGCCATGCTGCTATGTTTAATTCTCACATGCTTGCCATGCTGCTGTGTTTTATTCCCACACGCTTGCCATGCTGCTGTGTTTAATTCTCACATGCTTGCCATGCTGCTGTGTTTAATTCTCACATGCTTGCCTTTCTGCTGTGTTTTATTCCCACACGCTTGCCATGCTGCGGTGTTTTATTCCCACATGCTTGCCATGCTTCTGTGTTTTATTCCCACACGCCTGCCATGCTGCTGTGTTTTATTCCCACATGCTTGCCGTGCTGCCGTTTTACACCCACATGTTGCAGTGCTGCTTAGATGTAATCCCACATGCTTGGTGTGCCGCTGTGGTTTACTCCAACATGCTTGCAGTGCCACTGTGGTTTACTCCAACATGCTTGCAGTGCCACTGTGGTTTACTCCAACATGCTTGCAGTGCCACTGTGGTTTACTCCCATATGCGTGCAATGCTGCTGTGTTTTATTCCCACAGGTTTGCAATGCTGCTGTGTTTTACTCCCACAATCTTGTGGTGCGGCTGTGTTTTACACCCACATGCTTACAGTGCTAAAGCCATGCAGCTCCACAATCCTGCAATAAAAAAGGGCACCCACAAAGGAGGCACAGAGACACATCACAAGTAGTCTGGGTGCTTTTGTGCAAGTTGCTGTTGCATTCAATAACACATTAAGACCCTGTAGAAGCAGCACAGACAGAACCCCACAGTGCAGCAGTGTCAGCCCCAACTCTGCTGGGAGGTTTATAAGCCAAAATTGAAGAGACTAGTTATACGCAGTGGCCAGGCAAGTGGGTGCCCTCCTTAATGTTCTGGGATAGTTTAGTCATTTATGCAATGAAGCTGGTGCTCAAGGGCAAGGGTTGGCTACCTGTCCACCACAAAATGATCTACAAGAGGTACAACAATGTACAACAGCAATCCTAAGTACTCAAAATACCAAAATATATCAATGTCCAAATTGATTTCTTGTTTGTTCCGGTTTCCTTTTTATTTGTTACAGGTCTCGCCCTGGAATTCGCATCCGAAGGATGCGTCCAGGGTCGGAGACTTATAGCGAGCTGACACGGGGGAATGACGGACAAAAATCTGTCACGCGCTTCTCCCCGGCTGGATTCAGCTGCTTGCACGCGCACCAACATTCACGCATGCGCACATCACAGCCACACGCATACACAGCACTCACGCATGCGCACATACACACGCGCTGCTTACTTTCACTTTGCAACCCCCCCCCCACCAGTCATCGGATTTTTTTACACACACACGCATGCATGCATACATACACGCACACAGACACACGCGCAGGCACACACGCACACACAGGCACACAGACAGACACACACGCGCGCGCGCGCGCGCACATGTCCCCTCCCCCCCTCACACCCCACTCACCGAGTTCTTTTAGTGTGTCCCTCTCTCCTTCCCTCTCTCCTTCGGCAGGCAGCGGGTCATCCTAGTAGCAGGCGGGGCTCTCCACGAGCACAGGAGCCCCGCTAGCTGACACGCAAATCTTCCGGCAATCTTCCGGCTGACGGGCACAGGAGCGCGGGGTAGGCTCCCGTCTGCTTCCTGTCTTTTTGCGGCCCCGCCCCCGTCCCAACACAGGTTGCCTGGCTTCCTGTTCGAGCCGGGCTGCGGCGGTGAGTTTTTGCATGTTCTACAACTTTAAATTGTATGTCTATATAGTCAATTAAAATGATAAATAAGTCCACAAAGCTAAGTAGTCACATATATAGGCTTCTAATGTATAAACGGTCTTGACTTGTTTATGCCATGATGCGATGCCCACTCATTGGTCGCCACCCAGCTGGATGAGACAGCGTAACCGCCATTGGCTGAAGAAAACTGTAAAACGCAAGGCGATTGGTTACTATGGTTCAGCTGATGTTTTGGAAGTTAGACTTAAAGCTCGTACAGCCCTTCCTTCTGCAGAGCGCTACTACTGGCTGGTGTGGCGCTAAGTAAAAGAAACTGCAGTAAAACACCTCGCAGCGCCGCGGTTAGACATGTAAGCGGTGGTGTGATATCCAAATCTTATTTGTTTGCCACTAGATGATCGTGAGGAAATCTCCTTCTCTTATTCTGCCTCCCTTTTCCTCCGGCCACAACCGGTGTCACGTGGATGCAGACTGAAACCTAGTATCCGTAGCATCATAAGTGTATGCTTAAGGCTTGGGAACCGGAAGGCAGATTGGGGTGGACTCCGGGGCCGGCCACCTCGGGGAGAGGATGGAGCCGCTGCAGAGGAATGGTTACCAGGGGCACGGCCGGTACGTGCTGGCAGTGGACGTGGGCAGCACCGTCCTCAAATGTCACGTCTACGACAAGGCGGCGGCGGTCAGGGGAGCCGGCAGCAAGAAGGTGACTGTGGGGAAAGAAAGGGGGTTGTGGGAGAGAAGGAGGGGTGTGTCGGCTGGGAGTGCATGAAAAGACCCGGGCTGTAATAAACAGACAGTGGGACAATGCAGGCTTGCAAGAAGAGGCAGAGAAGGGAATGCAAGAGCGGAGGTTATGCAGAGCTGTCAAGTTTCCTAAGTCTATGCTTCAGTGGGTCACCCGGCCCAAGTTTTTCCTTTGCTTTTTGGGACTTAAAATAGTTCTTTTTATGGAGGGGTAAACCGGACTGCAAGTAGTGGGTCACCCGGCCCAAGTTTTTCCTTTGCTTTTTGGGACTTAAAATAGTTCTTTTTATGGAGAGGTAAACCGGACTGCAAGTCCCAGCATGCAAAGGAAATCCTTGAATTGATGACTTACTCACGACCATGGGGAACTCAAGAACTCTGTCTGTGATACATTTCAACTCACCCTCATTTTGGGGAGTGTCCCACACACCTTAGACTCATCCTCACCTTCCAAACGAGCAATGCCTTCCTTGGACTTCAACAGGGTCACAGAGGAACCTCCTCGCCTTCCAAAAATGCTTCAATTGAGTTCAATAGGCTCCCCCTCAAAGGACCCCCAATTTACACACACTTAGGATACGCAAAAGCTTAGGGGTGCGGTGCTTTGCCTAAGAATGGTCTGAGACAGAAGCATGTGGGAACGGGCTGCATAAGAGAATGCTTTGTAATGCATTAAAGAGACGAGTGCAGTGCAGAATATCCACTGTAGCACTTGCTCAGTGTGCCATGCAGTGTCCTCGAGAGAGAGAAAACTAAATAAATACAAATATATATTATATATATATATATATAATCAAGTAGTCAGTGCTATGTAGGTTCTGCAGCTGTTGGAACATTGAGGCATAACGCATACTCCGTGCACTATGATTACTGATAACTGAAGTGTAAAAGTGCACTGGTCCTTTATCACGTAGCAGTGTGAAGTGCAATTGCTGAACTTGGCACACAGCTTAAAAGGTGGTAGATACATAATTAGGTTATGGAGACGTGGCATGCCTATGGTATTTTTTAAACGAGCAATCTTTCTCTATGCATTTTCTGGTTATGTGTCATGAATTATGTGGCAAGTGATACATTATTTATTTATTTATTTATTTATTTATTTATATATATATATATATATTTTTTTTTTATATATATTTTTTTTTTCCCCCTTTAGGTATTTTTTTTTTTTTTTTTTGGTATTCTTTTTTCCTTTTTACCCCTATTTGTCCTTTCTATTCCCATCTTTTTTTTATAATTTTTTTATTTAAACTCTGATTACAGAAAGCTCACGAAAATGTCATCCCCTTTCCGGGTGGGTTGCGTGTTCACTAATCTCAGCAAGTAGCTCGTCTGCCTCCAGGGGGGACTTAGCATTGTACATTTTATTATTGTACATTATCCTTAGAAAGGCAGGAAATCTTAATTGCACTGTGGCTCCCAGGCTTCTGAACTTCTCCATCCGTTGACCCAATTCCCACTGTCTATCCAACGTTGTTCTGGAGAGATCCGATCTCACTTCGAAAGAAAAATCGGATGCTTTCACAGACTTGACTTTCAATGCTGCGGTCAAGATCCTCTCTTTCATGGAATATGTTAAGAAGTTTACTAAGATCTTCCTAGGCTTGTCTCTGCCCTGTTTAATGCGGAAAGGGTCCCGATGTACCCTCTGAATATCTAGCTCAATCTCGGTCAAAGGTTCGTCCAAACTCAGTGACTCTTTTAGTAGAGCTGCGACAAACTTTTTTAGATCTCCTCCTTCCTTTCCCTCCGGTATTTTCAGAAGTCTTAGGTTGTTCCTTCTGGAAAAATTTTCTAGAGACTCTACCCTCTCTTTGACTGAGTTCCCTTCTCGTCGTAGAGACTGGATCTTCCCTTCTGCGGCCTCCAATTTAGCCTTTAGCTCATCAACGCAGCTCTCTAGACCCCCGGTTCTAAGTGTAAGACCATCTACTTTAGATTCCAGATTTTCACACATTGTGCGGATCTCTGATTGGGTGTGTCTGGACTCTTCAAATGATCTCTTTGACTCTTCAAACCCATTTCTGATCTCTTCTCTCATACTGAGAAGTATGGCTTGAATAGTATCGTCACTGCCGGAGTTTTCACTTTCTCCACTGTCTTGTTCCAGCCCTATATTCTCACTCACTGTTCCTGAGATCATTACTTGCTGTTCAGGCAAAGAGACTGCATTAATATCACCCTCTGCTGGGTCTCCCATCCCTGTGCCGCAAGTTCGCGCACCAAGCTCTACTGCTTCACCTTCTTTCTCTTTCAACTGGGGTGTGGAAGTGTCACTTGCTGATGGAGGAGCGAATAAGGTAGAGTGTGGGTTTTGGGACTCTTGATTTATATTTAAGACCTGAGGAAGAACCTTAAAATATGACTTCAACGAAGGTGTAATTCGGGAGGTTTTACTAGCTTTTGTTATAGGTCGCCCCTTACTCAAGCTAGCCTTGTGTGGCAGCTCCTTCGGAGCAGTATACCGCAGCTGGCGTTCTTTTCCCCTTTCTGATGACCTTAACTCAGGAGGTTGAAAAATCTCGCCTGTTAACTCCCGCTCAAGTTCAGACCCAGGCTCTATGGAGGGCTGCTCTCCTAGGGCTCCCTCTGCAGCTAGTATTTGCCCAGTATCATTGGAGTCTATAGGGACAGTTAATTCTTTGTCCTTATTGCAGCCCTTTCCTTTCCCCTTAGCCTTCCGCTTCCCCAGGGTTCTCTCAGTAGTTAGGTACAGAGATTGTGCCTTAAATCTAAAAAGACCTGGTGAAGGGTCCAAGTTTTGTGGGGAGTGACAACCCCTTGTAGCTATGGACTTCTGGATTTCAACAGGCTCAGCTTCCCCCCCAAAAGGGTTTAACCAACTTGCCTGCTCCCTCTGTTGACCCCCCTTGCTTTTGCAGAATCCAGTTGTTGCCAGCTTTTTTGATGAAGCGCTGAACACAGCAACTCTTCTGCTTCTTCGAAGCTCCACAGCTGCGTTGCTCCAGCGATGGAGTGCAGGAAGGAAAACCTGATCCAGACACATTGACTGTATTCCTCCCTTTAACTAGAATGCAGACAGTGTTTGCTGATATTCACTGTTCAGCCTTTGCAGCTCTACAAAAAACGGCTGCTCATTTCTGTTAGCCTGCTACGAGGTGTTGGTGTCTCTAATATGTAGCGCTAGTTCAGCTTTTGCAGCTCTACAAAAAAAAACGAAAAAAAAAAAACGGCTGCTCGTTTCTGTTAGCCTGCTACGAGGTGTTATTGTCTCTAATATGTAATGCTAATTCAATCAAGTGCAATGCGGGCTAGCGGAGCTCCGCCAGCCCGCCTGCTGCCCCTGCTGCTCTCCTCTCCCCTCCTCTCTCCTCCTCGCCGGAGATCCAAATCCGCTGCAGTCCGCAGCCCAGCGCCGTCTATACCGATCTCCGCCGCTCACCTCGTCTCGCCTCGTCTCGCCCGCTGCTGCCCCTGCTCTCCTCTCCCCTCCTCTCTCCTCCTCCCCGGAGATCCAAATCTGCTGCAGTCCGCAGCCCAGCGCCGTCTATACCGATCTCCGCAGCTCACCTCGTCTCGCCCACTGCTCGGCTCGGCTCTCCTCCCCCCTCCTCTCCGGAGATCCGAGTCCGCTGCAGTCTGCAGTCTGCGGTTCAGCGCCTTCAGCCAAACGCCAAAACACTGCAGCTGCTACGCCTCACCTCGACTTGACTCCCGTAGCCGCTTCCGTTCCACCTTCAACCTTCTGGCGCGAGAATCACCACTCACGCCATGCAGATTATTACAACGACCGTCTCCGCTACCTCTCAGCTACCTCTGGGCATGTCTGTGGGAACTGTGAGAGATGAGCGCACCGCCCTAGCTAGCGGCCGCCATGTTTTCCCTCGTCTTCCTCTATGGTCAGAGGAGGTGTCATGTTCCCGTTCTGCCCCTGTCTCAGTGATACATTATGTGGCAAGCGATGAATTATGTGGCAAGTGATACATTATGTGGCAAGTGATAAATTATTTTGCTAGTGATAAATTATGTGGCAAGTGATAAATTATGTGTCACAAATTATGTGGCAAGTGATACATTATGTGGCAAGCGATGAATTATGTGGCAAGTGATACATTATGTGGCAAGCGATGAATTATGTGGCAAGTGATACATTATGTGGCAAGCGATGAATTATGTGGCAAGTGATACATTATGTGGCAAGCGATGAATTATGTGGCAAGTGATACATTATGTGGCAAGCGATGAATTATGTGGCAAGTGATACATTATGTGGCAAGTGATAAATTATGTGTCATGAATTATGTGGCAAGTGATAAATTATGTGGCAAGCGATGAATTATGTGGCAAGTGATACATTATTTGGCAAGTGATGAATTATGTGGAGGGGAGGGGCTATAATCATGCAGAAGACGCCATTTTGCTGCTGCATAAGTCATAGGTGGGCTGCATCATTATATGTCAATATGCAACATATTTTATATGTCCCTTTTTATAAAAACAAAATGTAACTACTGCAAAAACAAATTCTTTTATGCAAACAAATTTAAATACTGCATAAATAATTTTAACAACAAATACTTTATATGTAGCTTTTTATGTACATAAGAAAACTATAGCATAAAGCAAAAAACATTGCCATTTACAATAATAATAGCTCAAACTTAAATAATGCGAGACCTATTGCATTACATCAGCTCCACGAAAAGTAGCCGCAGAAGGCTCAGTTTTTCTAAACAGCCGACACGTGTTTCGCCATTGTGGCTCCTTAGCCTCCGACTTCCTCAGGGCTTTAAGTAAAGATCTTACATATCAGAAGCTAGTAAAGTCTCATGGTTTCAGTCCCATCGCCCACCTTTAGGTGTGGGTGAAACATATTGTACCATGCAGTACCCAGATTCCAGTGAAACATAAAACCATGCAACAAGCGTGTACCCACTGACATAGTGCTACTGTGTCAAGCTATACAATAGGTGAAGTTGAAAACATGCCAATGGTAATGCGAAGTGTCAATCCTCCAAGCGGTGTGGTCATGCTGGACAAACCTCAACCATACTGCGAAACACTGGGTGTCACACAAACCATATAATCAAATTATGAACCTTAAGCGTTACTCCAAGTGGGCACCATCTCCCCTTTAGCGGTTCAAAGGTAAGTATTTCTCTGGTATGAGGTGGGGTAAGGCAAACCAGTCCTGTGTAAAATGGTAAGTAAAAAAATAAGTACATCCATCACTCACAATACATAGATACATACACGTACTAAATGCGCAAAAAAATATAAAAACCCAATCCTCAGCTCTCATTCTAAATCTAAGCATAGTCCAAATGGGAACAAAAGGCCACAAAGCTCGTATATGCCTTATAACGTCACAGAAGATGTAAAACAGCCGACTTGGCTCATTCCTTTGAGAGAATGCATCAACTAAAGTTAAAAACACACGATAAGGGGCTTAAGAAGTTTACTCAAATGTTAAGAAAACAACTGTGTTAATAAAAAAGTAAAATAGAAATGATCCCACAAGTATATATTGTGACACAATACACTATCCAAACATCATCACAGCCTACTTATATTTGTAACACCACAGAGTGTTCCATGTGAGATTCTGGCCAGGTAGTCCAGCGGTATGTGAGTCTCCCATGTATAGATCGGGAAAAACACTGGATTTAACTTAGTAAACTTGTCGGCTATCGAAACAATCTTATATCAAAAAAACGGCTCTATCCATGCATCTAATATCCCATAGTACAATATTTAGTGGGTTTGTGACATGTCACACACAGGATATCTTACGATAAGATCTAACAGGATATAAAAAATCTAGAGAAACAAAGAAAAGGCAACCGAAAGTAATGCTCTCGTGTCGTGCGACCGGCATGCCGACAACTACTCGACAATCTCAAAACATGTTTCTTAACCCCTTAAGTGCACCCGTCGGCCAACGGCCGTCGCAAGCATTACCTCGGTAGTACTGCGCACGTCCCTTGGGCAAAGCGTCCCCGCCCGCGCAATAGAATGCCCGCACTGCGGCAGAAGTGCCGCAGCCGTGAACAAATTAATATCCCCTGTATTCAAAAGCATCGTAATGGGTCACGTAACTAGTGATGTTCAAAAATACGTACTTGTTTAGCATATCAAAAAGTAAAAATACAACATCAAGCACCTGATTTAGATTTTGGCGGATGGATTACTCTGTCACCTCCTATGGGATTTATATTTCGGCGGATGGGATATCAACTCAAGCGGGGGAAACCAATAAAAGTCAATTAAAAGCTCTAATGGAGTAGCAGGGCGTGGCTAAGGGGTCTGGGTAAAATGCTGCTGGCTAAACTTTTTTTTATGGGGCTTGCTATCTCCGACCCTTCATTAAAGGACGTGGAGCAGACTGGGCAGGGCTTCATCTCCTTGAATAGATGGGCAGAGTGACCTCTCCTGGAGCAGATGGGGGCGGGCCTACTTCTCCTGGAGCAGATGTGGGCGGGGCTCCCTCTCCTGGGGCAGACGGGGCAGGGCTCCCTCGCCTGGGGCAGACGGGGCGGGGCTCCCTCGCCTGGGGCAGGCGGAGCGGAGCTCCCTCGCCTGGAGCAGGCGGAGCGGAGCTCCCTCGCCTGGGGCAGGCAGGGCGGGGCTCCCTCACCTAAAGGCGGGGCTCCCTCGCCTGGGGCAGGCGGGGCAGGGCGGGGCTCCCTCGCCTGGGGCAGGCGGGGCGGTGCTCCCTCACCTGGGGCAGGCAAGGCGGGCTCCCTCGCCTGGGGCAGGTGGGGCGGGGCGGGGCTCCCTCGCCTGAGGCATGCGGGGCGGGGCTCCCTCGCCTGGAGCAGACGGGGCGGGGCTCCCTCGCCTGGAGCAGACGGGGCGGGGCTCCCTCGCCTGCAGCAGACGGGGCGGGGCTCCCTCGCCTGGAGCAGACGGGGCGGGGCTCCCTCGCCTGGAGCAGACGGGGCGGGGCTCCCTCGCCTGGAGCAGACGGGGCGGGGCTCCCTCGCCTGGCGCAGACGGGGCGGGCTCCCTCGCCTGGCGCAGGCGGGGCGGGGCTCCCTCTCCTGGAGCAGACGGGGCTCCCTCTACTCGAATAGATGAGGTGGAGTGACCTCTTGATGAGCAGACGGAGCAGTACTCCCTCTCCTGGAGCAGACGGGGGCCCCCTCTCCAGGATCAGGGAAGGCACTCATGCAAGCATACATCGAGGGCCGGCCTGTTTATTACTGTCCCTCTTTAAATGGGGGGTTTAATCAGACTTGGCTCTCATGGGCTTCTATTTTTCATTCCATATTCTTCAAGTTACATTAGTTGTTTTTCACCTTCAGTTTGAGCACATGGTGCAATAAGAGGTCCTTGAGGA
Source organism: Lissotriton vulgaris (assembly GCF_964263255.1). Taxonomy (NCBI): domain Eukaryota; kingdom Metazoa; phylum Chordata; class Amphibia; order Caudata; family Salamandridae; genus Lissotriton; species Lissotriton vulgaris. The sequence continues at coordinate 4,768 of NW_028246765.1, read as the reverse complement.
AAGCGCATGTGGAACAAATAAAGAGATGGCAAATAGAGGTAGCTAAGGTGGACAGTGTTGAGTGGCTTTTTCCATTCACTAGAAGCAGTACCGCTTCTAGGGCTGCCCCAGTCACCGCACCTCAGAACAGTTCATCATACCGGTTATGTCTGACAGAGAGCTGAAGCTGTCTCCAGGCCACACCTAACTAGCAGTAAATGATGTACTCACTGGAGAAGTGTGGCTCAGGGGTTAGAGGCGGCAGACCCGGAAGCTGAGATCGGCCCTGGACCAGGGTTCAATTCCCCGCCTCGGCGGGTCTTGGGCTAAAAAATTCCACGGACTCGATAATTCTCACTCCGGTGCCTTCTCGACTCACGGGTTCACACTCTGCGACTCTGGGCAATAGCTTGCTTAATCTCCACAACGGCCCCTCACGGCGGGATGGCTGGCTTTCACCTTGTGGATACCCTGCCGGGGTTATCTCACAGGGGAATACCAGGACGGGTTCCCTAAGCAAGCGCCGGGAAACCCACTGCGGGTAGCTGTGCGCTATATAAGCTCAAATACATTTACTTTTACATTTACATCTATCAAGGTAAGCCTTGAGGACAGTGCGCCCAGCCTGCTTGGAATGAACCCACTGCAATGAAGTGGCATCATGCCAGGCACAGGCACAGGGACTGTGAGAGCACTTGAGCCCACAATTGCTATCTGTACACTTATCAAAACATGCCCGTGGTTCATAGCTGCCACCTTGAGATGTTCCCACAAGGTCTGCCTTTTGGCAAACAGATGAAGGGAGCTGCATTTAATATTAACTCTATCTCTGAAACTCGTCTCCGCTGCTTTCAGGACAGGTATGGGAGAGAGGGATGGGTAAGAAAGAGAACGCGAGGCCCATTTGCCTCTGTGCACCCAGGATCTGGGACAGCACCCCTGTATCCATGAGGGCTGCTCCAACTTAGGAAAGTGTGACTCCTCTTTAAAGAACACTACATCGCGAGGCAGTAATATTCCACTTCTGCTCCCAGGGCACACACCCCTGTCCTGTCACTCAGTGGTTTTAGTGCTCGCCTCTGACCCTGTGCAGCACCCCCCTTCACTTTGGCCAGGTGTGTGCTGTATAAATACCACATATATGTATATTGGAGAATTTAAAGAAGACCGAACATTTAGTGCAGCAAACTAGACTCATGCCATTCGTGACACCTTCTATCAGCTGTTGCTTTGAATCTTTGCGGAGTGTGCCTCCCACCACAAGATCGCCTCACAGCGCTAAGGAAATGTGCCTTGCTGATCTGCAGACCTCACGCCTGCCTCGTACTCCAGGGTGGGTCTTCTGGCCTGTCTGGACCTATATGTGCCACCAAGCAACCTGTTGTTGTTTACACAACCAGGCAGAACTGGGTGTAGGTATCCCGTCTCTCCATTTATAGATTGCATGTAGGGCCGTACTCCATGTTCTACTGGTATCTAAGGTGCAGACTTTCTTTCCATAAATCTCTGTTCCTGTTTTGTGTTGGTGGGACCACCTCACTTCCAGGAAAGATTACAAGTAAGATGTAGTGGCCTGTGCGTGGAAAGCCCAAGGCTGTGTATGTGGTTTCTGGTCCCACGGAGAGAGCTACTGACCCCCTAGATGGTCCTGGTGCCGAGTTGCATAGAAGGTTGTGCACTAAACACAGTCACGTTCCATCCAACATTTCTAATACCCAGCACAAGCTGCAAGTGCCAGGCATGAAACAGGCAGGATGCAAATAAAACTTTCCAGGGCTGCAGCAACTGCATTAAAAGGGAGTTTTCATTCCTACCCCTGGTAAGAATTCACCTTCATTTGCAGCTCAGACAGAGGATCATTAATGGAGGGACGCCCTCAGCCATGAGCGCTGGGCTGTTTGTTTGAGTGAGGGCCCTGGAGCACGGAGGATCATTCAGGAAGGGACTCCCTCGGCCATGAGCGCTGGGCTGTATGTTTGAGTGAGGGCCCTGGAGCATGGAGGATCATTCAGGGAGGGACTCCCTCGGCCAGGAGGCGCTGGGCTGTGTGTTTGAATGAGAGCCCTGGAGCACAGAGGATCATTCAGAGTGGGACTCCCTCAGCCATGAGGCGTTGGGCTGTATGTTTGAGTGAGGGCCCTGGAGCACGGAGGATCATTCAGGGAGGGACTCCCTCGGCCATGAGCGCTGGGCTGTATGTTTGAGTGAGGGCCCTGGAGCACGGAGGATCATTCAGGGAGGGACTCCCTTGGCCAGGAGGCGCTGGGCTGTGTGTTTGAATGAGAGCCCTGGAGCACAGAGGATCATTCAGGGTGGGACTCCCTCGGTCAGGAGGGGCTGCGCTGTGTGTTTGAATGAGGGCCCTGGAGCACGGAGGATCATTCAGGGTGGGACTCCCTCTGCCATGAGGCGCTAGGCTGTGTGTTTGAATGAGGGCCCTGGAGCACGGAGGATCATTCAGGGTGGGACTCCCTCTGCCATGAGGTGCTGGGCTGTGTGTTTGAATGAGGGCCCTGGAGCACGGAGGATCATTCAGGGAGGGACTCCCTCGGCCAGGAAGCGCTGGGCTGTGTGTTTGAATGAGAGCCCTGGAGCACGGAGGATCATTCAGGGTGGGACTCCCTCAGCCATGAGGCGCTGGGCTGTGTGTTTGAATGAGGGCCCTGGAGCACGGAGGATCATTAATAGAGGGACTCCTCGGCCAGGAGGCGCTGGGCTGTGTGTTTGAATGAGGGCCCTGGAGCACGGAGGATCATTCAGGGTGGGACTCCCTCAGCCATGAGGCGCTGGGCTTTGTGTTTGAATGAGGGCCCTGGAGCACGGAGGATCATTAATGGAGGGACTCCCTCAGCCATGAGGTGCTGGGCTGTATGTTTGAGTGAGGGCCCTGGAGCATGGAGGATCATTCAGGGAGGGACTCCCTCAGCCATGAGGTGCTGGGCTGTATGTTTGAGTGAGGGCCCTGGAGCACGGAGGATCATTAATGGAGGGACTCCCTCGGCCAGGAGGCGCTGGGCTGTATGTTTGAGTGAGGGCCCTGGAGCACGGAGGATCATTAATGGAGGGACTCCCTCGGCCAGGAGGCGCTGGGCTGTGTGTTTGAATGAGGGCCCTTGAGCAAGGAGGATCATTAATGGAGGGACTCCCTCAGCCATGACGTGCTGGGCTGTGTGTTTGAATGAGGGCCCTGGAGCACGGAGGATCATTAATGGAGGGACTCCCTCGGGCAGGAGGCGCTGGGCTGTGTGTTTGAATGAGGGCCCTGGAACACGGAGGATCATTCAGGGTGGGACTCCCTCAGCCATGAGGCGCTGGGCTGTGTGTTTGAATGAGGGCCCTGGAGCACGGAGGATCATTAATGGAGGGACTCTGTCAGCCATGAGGCGCTGGGCTGTGTGTTTGAATGAGGGCCCTGGAGCATGGAGGATCATTCAGGGAGGGACTCCCTCAGCCACGAGGCGCTGGGCTGTGTGTTTGAATGAGGGCCCTGGAGCACGGAGGATCATTAATGGAGGGACTCCCTCGGCCGCGAGGCGCTGGGCTGTATGTTTGAGTGAGGGCCCTGGAGCACGGAGGATCATTCAGGGTGGGACTCCCTCAGCCATGAGGCGCTGGGCTGTATGTTTGAGTGAGGGCCCTGGAGCAAGGAGGATCATTAATGGAGGGACTCCCTCGGCCACGAGGCGCTGGGCTGTATGTTTGAGTGAGGGCCCTGGAACACGGAGGATCATTAATGGAGGGACTCTGACAGCTATGAGGCACTGGGCTGTGTGTTTGAATGAGGGCCCTGGAGTCGAGGCGCTTTCTTTCTTGGCACTTCTGAGTCTGCCAGGGTAAGTCATTCTAGCAGAGAGAATGGCCAGAGAGCCAGGGTCAGTACCAAGAGGTGTTCACCTGAGCTGGGAGCCTGACTCCCAAGCACAGGGTAGGTGAATACCACAGGTGTAATATAATCAGTCACCTGGAACAGACACCGGCTTCAAGGTGAGGCTCGTCACAACATTCGGAACATGCAGGAACAGGGTGTGCCTGGAACTCTGCCTGGGAGCTGTGGGGCTGCCTCTCCCTCACTGTGTGCCCTGAGGCATATTTCACAAGCCATGCGTCCATATTTACAGTATGAAAGATCTCGAGTCCTGGCCTGTGTGAGGAGATGTCCTCGCATGTCTGGGCTAGAAATGCCCCCAATACATGAAAGATCACAAGGCCTAAGTGCAGGGGGCCAGGGTAAGGAGTATGGGAAGGGAAGGTTTGGACCACTCAAGATCAGTCCACACAGTCACCATCAATCCACCCATGCCCTCAGTCATTCTTCATCTGTGACCTCATTTACTGGCCCTTCCACCGATGCAGCTATTCACCAGACACTGGATCATCCATTAATCACCCACTCGCCCACACACACACACACTCTCCTGTCTCTCTCTCTCTCTCTCTCCCCCTTTCTCTCTTTCTCTCTCTCTCCTTTCTTTCTCTTTGCTTCTGCTCTCCTCCCTCTCTACTCTGTCTCCTCTCTCTCCTGTCTCTCTCCCTCTTTCTCTCCCTCTCCCTCTCTCTTTCTCTCTTTCTTTCTCTCTGTCTCCCTCTTTCCCTTTCTTTCTGTCTTTCTCTCTCTCTCTCTCTTTCTCTCTTTTTCTCTCTCTTTCTCTCTCCTCTCTCTCTCTCTCTCTCTCTCTCTCCATCTCTCTCTCTCCCCCTCTCTTTCTCTCTCTCCTCTCTCTCTCTCTCTCTCTCTCTCTCTCTCTCTCCTCTCTCTCTTTCTCTTTCCCTCTCTCCTCTCTCTCTCTCC